>NC_080059.1:3570000-3870000 GCF_026212465.1 Amaranthus tricolor
ATATCAAATACTTTGTACATGTTTAGGATTTAAAATTATTGAGTTGATTTAGGGTGCCGTCCGTCAACTCCACTTGAGTAAAGGTGGCAAACACGTGGTCCCTTGTAAGACCCTAAATTTACTTTTGTTGCTCCTAAGGAAAAGCTAAAAGACAAAAATTTGTGCACCATACCAGTAAGGTCAATTATTATAAACAGCTTGCTGAATGATTTGAATAATAGGAGTACTTCCTGCTCTCTTACTGTCTTACATAGTCACATAGGAAAAACGAATCAAAAACAAAGAAAACAGAACAATATACTACTGTCTTTTGCTAACATAACCAACCTCAAATCAGCATAAAAAGCTTCCATCACTAAAACTCATAAAGCACCTTGTGTCCTTGCATATGCACTCAGCTCTCAGTACTCCGGTACTAATCCTCTCTTCCACTCATTTTCAGTCCTATTAAATCACAATGTAACAAATTTGCACTTAAATAATGCAAAATGAGTGAGATAGTTATACAGTTCTCTCTCTGTTGTTTTTTGTTTATCCACTTAATATTTTTTCACTTTACGTTTTTCCACTTTATGAGAGAAAAATTTAAATTTGATTTTTGAAGTATATATTCAAGACAAAATATATTCATATGGGATCTTGTTAAATTCGTCTTAATGCAAAGAATTTTAATATATAATTGTTACAAATTTTTTATTATGCGTAATATGAGATATCGACGCTCAAAATTTGCTTTCAAATACGTAAAAAAGTAATGTGGACAAACAAAAAGAAACGGAGAGAGTAATACTGTATCTCACTCATTTTGAGTCATATCAAATCACGGGTAAAAATGTTTTCGATGTGAGAATTTTTTCATCTAAATAATGCAAAATGAATGGAATAGTGATTAATATAACATTTTATCTCATACATTTTAAGTCCTATGAAATTATGATGTATGAATATTTTCTACCTAATAATTTAAAATGAAAGGAACAAATAAGTAGTTAACACTTGGTAATGCCTACAAATTACAAGAGCATCTATAGAGTACAAAATAAGCCACCTAAATTTCTGCGTGTCTGCATTTTGCTCTTGTTTTCCGCATTTTCAGTCAACAATTTTGCCGTGTCACACGGTGGAATATACGCTATTCGATAGGCAATTAGTATATTAATTTCAATAAATATATTTTTTTCGTTTGTTCCTATTTTTTTTTTTAACATTCGTTTCTTCCTACTTACTACTCATTATAAGGGAAAAAAAATTGCAAATACTCCCTCCTTCCTCTAATATTCTTTCATTTAAAATATTCCGTCTTACGGAGAGAGAAATTTAATTAATGTTTTTAAAAACATATTTAAAAGATAAAATATATGCATGTGAGATCTCGATTCATCTTAATATATACTTTTTTATTATGCAGTTTTTATAATTTTTTATTATGTGTATTTATAAATATTAAGCTTTAAAATTTGCATTGAAAAATATGCAAAAAGTAAATGAGAAGAATAATAACAAACGGAGATATTAAATGCTAAACAATTAACTTTTTTATTGACATTACTCCATCACGAAGATGAGATGCAAGTATAATAAACGAATAATAAAGAAAATACTTCCTTAATTCACACTAATTGTTCTATTTGATTTTTATAGCACTCTATCCAACGTAATATTTATTTTTAAATATTTCTAATAAGGTGTGATTAAGAATTATAAAATTTATATTAATAGAATTTATATTAGGACTAATTAAATAAGATTTCAATTGACTATATTTTAAAATTTATTTAAAAATCAAATACAAATTAAGAATTTACTCAAAAAATATTAAGAGTAATGGATAAATAGTGTAAAAAATCAAATGAAACACTTTTGAAATTGAAGGAAGTATATACTAATGTATTTTTTTTAAAAATACAAGGTCTGCTTGAAATGAGGGTTATTATTAATTCTCATAAAACATCATTATACATTTTTCATATATACATGATATAAATACATGATAATCAGCTCAGGAGGGATAGATAGAAGAGGAGATGATGAGTTGGAAGGAGATTCTGAACCCTATCACCTTACAAGCCAAACCATGGTTTCAAGAAAGATAACATGGTTCGGCTAGAGATTAAGATTAATTGGTTTAAACTAGGTCTTACAAGGTCAAGAAAAGGTCTTACAAGGTCAAGAAAAAAAGAAAAAGTATTAAAAAGCGAAATGAGTAATAAAGCTCAGGTAGGATAGCACCGAAAAGTCCTTAAAACTTGATGTTTGATGATAATGATGAATAGTTGCTTCTTTCTTCACTAATATTGTCTTCATCATGAAAACTGTTATGGGGATTCCATGCATCTTGATGATGAAACTTATAATGACCACCATGGTATTTTCTGGTAGCTGAAGTGTACCTGTGCATGTCAAACAAAGGAATATTATCACCGGAAAAAGAGCTGTTCATTTAATGGCATTAGGGGATTTTTGTCAAAGAACCAATTCAACTAAATAGATTAAGAACCCATAATATCTTATATACTCTAATACGTCCCCTCACACGAGAGCCCCTTGGAATCGAGTGTGAACACAATACAGGCCCTTGGGGAAGTTGTGATTCGAACATGTGACCTTTTGTCACACTGGCTTTGATACCATGTCAAAAACCCAACTCAACTAAAAAGTTAAGCTAATAGTTGAGACTCCAGAATAAACTCGAACAACTTTCACCTAAAATGAGTTAGTGATAATAAAAAAAATTGTGTTTGATTGATCCTTGATTGTGATATCACAAATGAGGTATTATATATCTCTATTTAGATTGTAAAGATTTATTTAATTAGACTTTTTCAATAGTAGAGCATAATGAAAAAAGTCTTTTAAATTCAAATTCAAACTACATCATGTTAATAAACCAATTTAACCAACATCAGAGTATTATAAGATAATGATCTTGAACTTTATATGCATGTAAATAAACGAAGCATAAAAATATTAAATGAATTAATAATAATAGTATGTATAATTGATAAAATGAATACCTCATATTGTTGATCAATAGATTGGCAAGTTGAAAATGAAGAATTTTTGGAATTGCTTTAAGAATATAATGATAGTACAAGGTAGAGAAATGAGTGTTGGAGGAATGAAAGGTAGCTATAGCTGATAAGGATAAGTTGAATGGGAGAGTTTGGGGAGTATTTATAATGGAGGGACAAACAGAAGTTGCTCACACATGGGTGAGTAGTGACTACTCTTATTCATTTTGTTTGATGATTTCCCTTTTGTTTGCTTTTGCTGGTCATTTTTTTTACTCCATGGTCTTTTTAATAAAGCTAGATTCTCAAGGTTTACTTTATAAGCTATCAAGTTGATAACATCTATTTAGAACTAGGACTATTTATTAGTCTTTTCGTTAGCTAATGTAATTGTCTTTTTCATCACCACTTTATTTCAAAATTCATAAACATCTTTCAATTTCCTTGCAAATCCACGAAAATACTGTTGCATCTTCCACCTTAATTTCGCATCTTCAACCCACGAAAAAACCAATTGTTGCATTTTCAACCCCCGGCCAAACCAGTTGCTGCATCTTCAACCCAAAAAATCGGTCCCTTTAATTCTTCTCCATTAGCGACACAAATGCAATTTTAGGGCAAAGTTGATTTCCACTAATTTATCACAACCTAAGTAAGTTTCTAACTCTAAAATTCTGTAATTGATATCTCATTATTGATAATTGTTGATTTGCTTAATAATTGTAGGAATTTGCTAAGTAATTGTTGGAATTTACTCTCTTATGGTGGAATTTGGTATAACACATTAGAAATTAGAATTTTTGTGTAATTGTGAACATAATGAATGAAAAGGTGTCTATTAGAATTTAGTATGGGGTAAATTCAAGGAAGCTAAAGGTAGTATTAGTTATGTTGGAGGTTTTGGTAGAATAATGAAGGTAGATCCAAATGATTTGTCCATAGATTACTTGATGAGTTTAGCTAATAAGTGCAATGGAGATAGAGGTATACAAGGGGTTTTTTTAAGAACTTTATTTCTGTTTTTTTTTAAGAAACTCGAATTAGCAGGACACAGCATAGGGTTGCTTTACCTACTATCTCTTTAATTGCAAAAATGAGACAAAGGTTGTCTTTTTATTGAATAACTGAAACATTGACCCTTTATTTGCAGATGGCCAAAATTGACTTTTTAGAAACTATTTTTCCAATAAATTTTAGGAGTTAAAAATATAAACTGTAATATCTGAAACGTGTTAAATAAATAAGAAGATTAAAAAGCATTCTACCTCTTGATTTCAATAAGATAAAAAAAGAAAAAATTGTTTCTAAAAAGCCAACCTTTTGGCCATCTGCAAATAAAGGGTCAACACTTCATTTATTCAATAAAAAGACAATCTTTGTCTCATTTTTGCAACTAAAGAGATAGCAGGTAAAACAACTTGCTGTGACCGGTTAATTCGAATTTCTTAAAAAAACAGAATTAAAGTTCCTATGCTAATAAATTATTCATCTTCATTGTAATAATTCACAAATTAACATGAACCTTCTACCAGAATATTGTTCTGCGATCTCATTGTTTCAAAGCACCATTCCACAAAACAATTTAAAACCAGTGACAACAAATCAAAATAGAATATTGTTCTGCCACAACACTGTTTCAAAACAAAATAATTCAAAACAGACGCATTACATTACAACAAAACTACTAATGGTAGTACAATGTAATTCAAAACAGACCCATTACATTATAGGCACAACATTAGCTAAATGATGCTTGAGTTGGTTGAGTTGATGCTTGAGTGATTGAGCTTGTTCCTGCAACCTAGAAAATTCAATACAATTAAGTCATCATTATATACAAATAAGATGGTTCAATATGTAAAATAAGATGCTTACTTCGAAAGTGGATGTCCTACCACCTTTGCACCCTGGTTGTCCGGATCTTCCCCCTCTGGACCCTACACCACTATGGATTGACCTTCCATTTTTACCTATTCTTTTTGGTTGAGCTCCTCTTTCTTGTACATTCTCTGGGATTGTTGTTGTAGAGGTTGATGCCAATCTCAGTCTGCCCCGCTTGCGTGAGGTTGTGGTGGTTCATCATTAGTTGACATCCTACCCTTGTTTGGACATTTCCGTTTGTTGTGACCCTTAACCTTGCAAATGCCACAAGTCATTTCCATATCGTGCCTACTCAGTCTTCCTATCTTTTTTGGGCTTTCATGGGGATCTTTCCTCCTATTCAAGCGAGGTCTACGAGGCCTTATTTTAATAGGTGGAGGTGTGAGTGTAAGATCTGTTCTAGGCCAAAATCAAGGCCCTTCCATTGGTGGAATGGAATAAGTGTATGCCCGCAAATAGTTATCCATTTTGTACAAAGGATCAATGTAATCTTCGGGAGTTTTACAAACAAAAGAGATACAAGCAATAGCATGTCGACATGGAATCCCTGTCAAATCCCACTTTCGACATATGCAGGTCCTACTTTCTAAATTGACAGTCATAACATCACCCAAATAATGACTACACTGGAAGATCGTATCACTTGAAGAGATAGCATCACAATTCTTAGCTTTCTCTTTCTCCTTTTCTAGTCTAGCTATAACCCTAGGACCATAATCACCTTTTCACTTACTAACATCTCCTTTTTTAACATATAACCGTTGCATGACTTGTGTTCTAATGTCTTCCAACATGTGTATAACGTGTTTTGTTCAAGCAGTGATAATACATCCGTTAAATGTTTCTGCCATGTTATTCACAATGACATCAACTTTGGTTGTGGATAACATATATGCCCTACAAAAACAAGCAGGGTTGTACCTCTTGAAAACCATCCACAGTTGTTGGCAATATTTTCTCCATCTCCACTAAAGCATCTTCAAAATCAGCCTTATTGTACGCTTTAATTGCCTTCCAAAACAGAAGCTTCAACTCCTCACCCTTAAATGACTTGTGCTATGAGCATAAATGTGTCTAGCACAATGTCTGTGTTCAACTTTAGGGAACACTTTAGCAATACCATTTAATATTGCCTAAAATAACATTTGTGTAAGAATAAATGACAATATATAACAATTATGTAAAAATAACTGACAGAATACAACTAACTATAGCTGACTAACCCATTGTTCATCTGATATAATAACCAAGTCGTTCCCATCACCTAAGTTGAGAAAAATTTGAAGATTTTATAGAAATCGTTTCCAACTTTCATTGTTTTCACCCTCTATAACGGCCCATGATATTGGGTACATTTGATCATTGTGGTCTCTCCCAATGGCACTTAGTAGTTGACCACCTAAAAAGGTCTTTAGGAAGCACGCATCGATACAAATAACCTTCCTGCATCCCTCTAACCATCCATGTTTCAACCCCTCAAAACACACATGAAGTCTTAGAAAATCATTAGCATTATCAACTCTCGTGGGATCAGTGACAAGTTTCACCAAGCTTTGTGGGTTAATGTGTTTCAGAGCCTCAATGTAACTACCAAGCTTGGTGTAGTTCTCTACCATACTACCATGCAGCATTCGATGTGCATGATACTTGACTCTATAAGCAAAATCCTTATCAACAAGAACACTAAAGGCTTTCTTAATCATATCCATTATTTCTTTAGCTTGCCAATGTGGTCGAACCTTGAACACCTCAAAGAATTGCTCTGCTACCCATCTGGATTTCATTTGCCTATTCTTTTTCATGTTTCTTGAACAGTTATGCTCACCATCAACTAATTTAACAACATACACAGATCTCCTTGAATCCCATCCACCATACAAATAAAATTTGCATCTTGAGACACATTTCACAATGATATTTTGTTTTCTATGATTATTACTAGAGGTTAATGTGATAATCCTTCCTTGTAACATCCCATACTTTGCCACAACATTCTTGAAGCTTTGCCTAGAGGTGAACCTTAGCTCAACAACCCATTTAAAGCACTTAAAATCTGTATTATCTCCAATTAAAGGCCCTCTTTTTCTTAACCTGCTCTCATCACCAAAAAAACCCTTCATCTAAACCTAGAGGTGTCTCAACATGATCTGAACTGTCTCCAGAATCAGAGTTTACATTTCCTTCCCTAACATCATTTTCCAGATTGTTTGTTGAGCTCCATGTGTACCCTGAGCAGCCTCTCTTTGCACTCTTTCTAAAGAATTAACAAGCTTAAAAATTTTCCCTCTAAACTTGTGTCTAGCACTACAAACTCTTCATCACTGGATCCTTCAACATCTACTAACTCATCCACTAAATCAATATCCTCTAACTCATCCTCACTACTCACACTATCATCAAGGCCTACTTCATAATCCTTATCTTCTGAACTACTATTACCAGATGCACTCCCCTCTACGGATTTATCTACAAAATCAGAATGAATTTCAGGCTCAAGAGGGTGGTCAACATTAGTATCAGGCAATAATGCCCTTTTGGTAGTAGTGGCTGCTGGTAAATTGCTCCTAGGACTTCTCCTCAATGCTATTATTAGTACTCCTTATAGGGGTTAACTTTTTTGACTGGACCTTTGGTTGATCAAGTGGTCCTTTATCAAGATCAGTAACAGGGAGTGTTGAAGTTGGATATTTATGAAGCACATACACATTCACTGTCCTCATCTGAATTATTGCATTATGTAACTCAACAATATTTTTCCCATCTATCTTCCTTAAGCCATCCTTTAAAGTGTAACCTGGAAGCACGTAAAAAAGCCCTTATATACCTCTATCTCCATTGCACTTATTAGCTAAACTCATCAAGTAATCCATGAAAAAGTCATCTGGATCTACCTCCATTATTCTACCAAAACCTCCAACATAACTAATACTATCTTTAGCTTCCTTGAATTTACCCCCGTACCAAATTTTAATAGACACCTTTTCATTGATTATGTTCACAATTACACAAAAATCTTAATTTCTAATGTTCACAATTGCCAGCAGCTGTGGATGATTTCAAGAGGTACAACCTTACTTGTTTTTGTAGGGCATATATGTCATAAGAGAATAAACTCCAACAATTACACAAAAATGCTAATTTCTAATGTGTTTAACCAAATTCCACCATAAGAGTACAAATTCCAACAATTACACAAAAAATCCTAATTTTTAATGTGTTTAACCAAATTCCACCATAAGAGAGTAAATTCCAACAATTACCAAGAAAATTCCAACATTTACACAAAAATTCTAATTTCTAATGTATTTAACATCAAATTCCACCATAAGAGAGTAAATTCCAACAATTACTAAGAAAATTCCAACAATTACTAAACAAATCCTAATATCTAATGTGTTTAACCAAATTCCATCATAAGAGAATAAATTCCAACAATTACTAAGAAAATTCCAACAATTACACAAAAATGCTAATTTCTAATGTGTTATACCAAATTCCACCATAAGAGAACAAATTCCAACAATTACTAAGCAAATTCCAACAATTACACAAAAATCCTAATTTCTAATGTGTTTAACCAAATTCCATCATAAGAGAATAAATTTCAACTATTACTAAGCAAATTCCAAGAATACGCAAAAATCCTAATTTCTAATGTGTTTAACCATATTCCACCATAAGAGAGTAAATTCCAACAATTACTAAGCAAATTCCAACAATTACTAAGCAAATCAACAATTATCAATAATAAGACATCAATTAAAGAAATTTAGAGTTAGAAACTTGCTTAGGTTGTGATATTTTAGTGGAAATCAACTTTGCCCTAAATTTACATTTGTGTCACCATTGGAGAAGGATTAAAGGACCGATTTTTTGGGTTGAAGATGCAGCAACTGGTTTGGCAAGGGGCTTGAAGAGGTTTTTCGTGGATTGAAGATGCGAAATCAAGGTGAAAGATGCACACTGTTTTTGTGGGTTTGCAAGGAAAATGGAAGATGTTTGCGAGGAATTGGAAGATGTTTATGAATTGGAAGAAGACAGAGACAAATATGGTCTCGAAATAAATACTAACCGGTAACCAGTAAACTATTTCTTTAGTTGCAAAAATGAGACAAAGGTTGTCTTTTTATTGAATAAATGAAACGTTGACCCTTATTTGCAGATGGCTAAAAAGTTGGCTTTTTAGAAATAATTTTTCCTAAAAAAAACAAAGGTCATGATAGAGCCAAAAGCACTTAATTTTAAAAGTCATTACATTACACAGAAAAGATACTAAGTCATAAATCTGAAAAATATTCATAATTTATAACATAGTATCATTTTCTGTATATATATAGTGAATAAGAAAATTTTTTCTCTTCCTTCTTATTTTAAGTACCTTTTTATTTGATCACACACACACATATATATATATAGGGTCAAGTTCCAATGAAACCAAGTTTATATGAAAACTGTAAGGACCAATCTCTCAAATAAAAGTGTGTTATTTTTTCATAAAAAAGGTGTTACTTTTGGATCAAAAAATGTTACTTTTTGTTTTTAAAAAAATCTGGTACTTTTTAGGCAAAAAGTGTTACTTTCAAAAAAGTATAAATACAAAATAACACATTTTTTTCGAAAAAAGTAACATCTTTTTATGTTAAAACTAACACCTTATTGTGAATTATTTTTTAGAATTTTTTCTTAAAATAACACTTTTTGCTTAAAAGTATCATCTTTGTTTTCAGAAAAAAATAACATTTTTTTGTCTAAAAGTAACATCTTTTTAATAAGAAAGTAATATTTTTGTCAGACAGATTAGTTCTCACGGTTTTCATATAAAAATAATTCTAACTTGAACTTCTTCCAATATATATATATATATATATATATATATATATATATATATATATATATATATAAAAGAAATATTAGCAATCACAAAAGAATTTAAATTTTTATTTTTATTTAAATTGAGGGAGGAAGAGAAGAAGTATCTTATGCAACATGACCACATCACTATAAAATTTGATGAAATTGTTTTTTTTTTTTCTTTTTTGGTCCACTTATCAACAACGTATGGTTGAGAAATCTTGATTGACAGTGAGCTACTAGACAACTAAAAGGAGCATCTCAACATTTAAACCTCAGCCGGAACCTAAACATTTTCTGGCCTATCGAAGGTAAGTAACAGAAATGCAATATCACACTGCACTTCACACTTGCACGTGTGCCTTGGCTCCTCTAAGCACCCACAGAAGATCAGTTTACAAGGCAAGTCTACCCCAGTGCAACACAATAAAGAAGCAGGATAAGGCGCGACGTAAAATTGCTTGGCGACCGATTTCACTGTCGCTATTTGGCTCAGGCTTTGTCTTAGGTCCCCTCATTGATGGCCTTCATTCGCGGGTTAACCTTGTGGTTTATCAAACGGGTTCAATACACATCGGTCCTCTGCGCACCGATATCTGGGTTTGAACATCTAAGTATCTCTCAATGTATTTTGATCCCGACCTCCTCATGACGAGGGTATTGGTCTGCCTTCTTTCCTACCCTCCCCAGACCCTACCTTGGGCGAGACTCATTGGGATGATGATAGCCTTACTGACGAAAAATGGTTTATTGATCTGCTTCAGGTTCCTCTTCTGCTGGGATTGTTCTACTGCACTGTTGGAATATCGCAACTCTACTTGGATGAAAGAACATCCTCCAATGTAATTCCAGAAGAAAGTTTAAAGAAAACAGCTGTCTCACTAATGTCAGTAATTCTAAATACCATGCATGATCAGACAGATATACTGGGGAGTGGGATAAAATACACAAACACCATTTTATTTCTGCCTTCTTTTTCTGTATAACAGATCATTGGTGCTATTCATAGAGTTGAGTGCAGAGCTGTATAAATCAGGCGTTCCAGCTAACATCGAAGCCTATGCCTTGTTCGCGGGTGCAGAATTCGTATGGTTTCTTGCTAATAGGACTTGGTTTGGCTTTGCCGTAGCCTGTCTTATAGGCCTTGTTTGCCCACTTGCTGAAATACTACTCATGAAGTAAGGCTGCTTAACCGTTACTCTAGAATCTAATGAAAAAAAATACTCCACCCGTTAGGCCCGACACTTGGGTAGTTGGGTCAAAAACTAATATTCTGCTGTTTTACAGGTATTTCCATCTATGGTATTATCCTCAAGCAAACATACAAATCGTTGGCGAGGTAATCGAAACAAAAACTCTACTTAGAGCAAAAAATAGATGTTTTACCGTTAGCTGAAGAAGTGGGTTGTGTAATGTAGGGACTTGTCAGCTGGACCATCACTTGCTACTTCGTTTACGCTTTTTTCTTGATCAATTATTCGAGATGGCTGAAATCAATATTTCTAGCTGATGATGAGAAAGATACGGCATAAAATAGGCATCAGACATGCATTTGTACCAGCAGAAGTTTGACGCATAAGAATCGAGATGTATAAAAATTTGATTTCCTTGAATTTAATGTATATCGTGAAAGTTGTGTGCAATAATACATTGCAAACAGCAATATGAAAAACAAACTTGTAATACTGAGCTTGGAAAGGTGAGCATCACCTAGACCTTAGCTAGTAAATATCACATTTGAAATATCGGGAAACTTCTCCTTGATAGCTGCTTTTATTCCCGACCCAATGGTATCTGGCCCCTTATATTTTACGGTGCAATCCGCACCCTTGATGGCTATTACTTCCACCTCTCCACCGTAGTTCTTGATAGCAGGTCTCAGTATGTCCAGGTGTCTATTCACTGCCTACAATGGCAAAGTATTGTCAAACGGTTAGGAGGAAAAACCAGTTGATTTCATATTGCATATAATATGACTTATACATACCTCCACCGTTGTTTCGTTTACTTGCTCTTCATTGACTTGCCGAATATCCTTCACTGAATCGCCAAATTTCTCCTTTAAGACTCGTTCAATACCCATTTTCATGGTGGTTGTTGAGCTCGGGCAACTCTCACATGCTCCTATCATGCAATATGAATTAATTAACTCGAGAAACAAAGTGACACCCATAATATTCCGTATATCATAGACTAAACTTCCACATTACTACTATGTTTTAGATATCCCCAGGAGGAAATATGTACTTTTCCGACCCGTTTGGTTAGTGGTATTAAATGGTGGTAATGGGAATGACATAGCGTAAAATTTCATCAAAAGTTCTATATTATTCCCATGGTGATGAAACTTTGATCACAAAAAAGTTCTTTTGTTTACAAGTTTCCATTACCACCTAATAACACATCGTCCAATGGTAATGCATTGGAATGAATTTCGTGAAGAAAATAAAATTAACGAAGTTAGACAAGCATGTCCATCAAGGTAGCCAAGAGATTTTTCAACTAAAATTACACTAGTTTTTCATTCTCATTACCAACGTTTATTTCCACCTACCAAACGAGCCATTCAGTCTTTCCCTCTTAACGTACCAAACAAAGGTTTCTTAAATTTTATCTCTTCACATTCACTCTTAGTTTTTATTCCTTCACTTCAATCCCCTTCCAATTATTTTTTTTCCTTTCAAAAACTATTCCTGAACCGTGGCATCAAAAATGACTATCAGATATATTTGGGTCAGAGGAAACAGTAAAATTATTACATATCATGTAGAAATCTACATTATGAAGGGTTCAGAAAAGCTACAGTTTTCAAAATTTTCGCAACCACAGCCCTTAACATGGTGATCTGGTTTAAACATACACATCAGTCAAGTAGACCTTGATGAAGGTGACAAAGGAAGCAAGGATGAAGGCCAGAAGCAATACAACAGAACTGAACAAGTCGTTCTTGCAAATTATAACATAGGTCATATATATCTTCTGGTATGTTAAAGGTCATAGATAAAGTCCTTGCTATTTAAATTCAATAAAAAGATATTAGTCGGTCAAAGAGACGTCCCCAAAATCTTTCGGAGAGCAAGGCCCATAAATAATCTAGATTCTTTAAGTAGTAAAAATGTCCACAAAGGGCAACGATCGAAGCATGTTACCGGAATAGTCATATAGGTCAATTGGACATCAAGCTCAATGAGGACCAATGGAGAAAATGAAACAAACATTTAATATTCTAAGAATCATCAAATTTACAGAAAGATGCGTGCATCATGTTCACGTAAAGGCATAGTGCAGGGTATTGCCCACATCACCACATTGAGACCGTATTAAAAAGATTTTTGAGCTCACCACGATCGAAATATAGGATATAGGCTGAGACAACGATGAAATCATCCTTGTTGACCACGAGTGCCATTTTGCGACTATTACCACTAGCATCACCGAAACTGCATCTTTGCACTATGCATTAAGGGTTCTCGAAAACATAATGTTCCTATTTACTGTAGAAATTTCTCAACAAACAAAAAGGTCACTGGCCATCAATTTGCCTTAGCACATCCTCAACATTTAGTTTGTAAACGTTCTATATCTCGAGTTATAGAGATGTGTTCAAAATAATGCTTAAACAAGGCTCATTTTTTCAGCTTTATATTATCCCAAGTCTTACTCCTAGATAATGATTGCTCATCCCTTGCATCAATGTTGCACTAACATGTAGTATGTTGAGGCAGCCTCTCCTGTAACAAGCACATATACGAGCTCTCATGTATTCACCAATTTTTGCAAATAATTTTTATTCTCCACACGGTAAAGTCTTAAATCCTGACCCACTTTCCTAACAGCTTGATCACTCATCCTAGATCCTTGTCCATCACATCTCAAGATTTTCTTCTACAATGGGCATCCAAAAACATCAAGCTAGCATCCAAAACGCCAAAGAAACATCCAAACCCTAATTTACATGAAACATGCAAATTTTTCTAGTTATATTCCAATTACTTGTCACGTGGAGGGTGCAGTTTGTGGTTCATCTGATTGGCTGAGTCTATGACTTGCTCATGTTTAATGATGACATTTATCTATACTATTAACAACTAGATCCAATATGAAAAACCCAATCAAAGCTAAGCATACATGGATTCAACAACAAAAATTTTTGCTTGGAGCTCTTGAGGGTGCACTGCTAGTCTGTTCTCAACAATGGCATCTCTCGTCTCTTATACCAAGATCTTGGAAAGTGTGTGGTCCTTGTTCACATATATTATAGTCCTAGTGGTGGATATAAGAAAACAAATCAAAGCCAAAGTTAAACATAGCAAAGGGTCATAATACGATTGTATGAAGAACTGATAAACGAGGTGCTCTCAATTTGGGTATAATCCGTCCATCTCCATTACCAACAAGGTCCCAAAACTTCTCTCGGTTTCTTCCAATGATGGGACATCAACAGTCATGAGACTTCTCAGTACATCTCCTTCTGCCATTCATGCTAAATCATCATGATAACCAACACCAAGTCCCAAAGATACCCACCAGTGCGTGGATCTCACCAGCATACCCTTCCCACCATACACGATGATATTTTGAGACGAAATCATAATCAGAGAAACCATATTCCAACACATGATACATATTTTACAGTTTGAACATATTTATTATTTATATTTCAAGATGTGAGATACACTACATGTGATTACTCAAAGTAGCCAAAAAATCAATCTTAAGAACAGATGAGGCAAAAGGCCACAAGCTGCAATGCAAAAACTCTAGGACAGAACCCGTGAACATGACATTCAATTCAAAACATTTATTGCAGGTCAATGTCATAATTTGATTGATGGTAGAACTTGCTTAATCAATGAGAGTCCGAAGAGAAAAAGCAAAGCAGTCAGAGGAGCAAGGATGATCAGCATCACCAACGAGTGCAGCAAGCATAACCTAACCACATTAACCTGGAAAGAACGTAGCCACACTCCTTGATGAATCACTGAAAGCTGTCATTACTAATCATCTGGCAAGAGAAGCAGAAAAAGTAAGGAGGATATTTGTATGTAAGATCAGTGTGGAATTCCTTGTTTCATGTTCATGAAAAAGGCAGAAAATAGAAATGTACGAGTATCTGGGTAGATTGAAGTTTGCATGAAATAGGTAGCCAAAATCACGTCTATCATGAGGGCAGTGGATAACAGTTATTTGAAGTTGAAATGTAAAAAACTCTGCTGACCACCACAAGAGACAATTTTTAAATTGTACATCTCAAGTACATGATATACTTTCAAATGTTAGACAGATTTCTAATAGCATAAACCTCAATAAACCTTAAATACCAAAAAAATTGTAGACATCCACATCTTGGGATGTTTTTTGGGTTATATTATATGAATAATTTTGAAGGCATGACTCGAGACTATATTACACAAACTCAACACCGTTAATCTAAGGGAAAAAAAGGATTAAAAGAAAAGTAAACATTAGAATATAACTACAAAGAAGTGAAGCTCAAGCTCATTGAGTCATATATTCTTGAATTTGTATGCGCCTCTTTAATCATCTCTATGTCATAAGGATGAACAATCATGAGCTTGCTATATGGAGTATTCATAACAAATATCAAGATGTACTCCTAACTAGGAAGGGTTTACAGTTTGAAAGGACTGGTGAATATGACGGAGCATTTCTTGATCGCGATTCCACTCAGGAGTAGGAGCATTAACAAAATGAGCATAGAGCTTGTTTTTGGCACAGGTAACAGAGATCAAACTGTGACCTCCGGGGGAATCGATCTCATAATCATAGTAAAGCTGGCCTTTCTCGTCCCTCCGCTCTTGAGAGGTGAGGGACTCCGCATTAGAAATCTGGTCTTGTAAAAGCACGTCTGACAACGCCAAATTATTCAGCACTACATCTTTAGGAATAGGATCAAGTTGCCTATACCCAGCTAGGAAAGTCAAGTACTCCCTCTCAGTCTTCTTTTTAGGATTATAGAACTCACTGTCTGTCCCATTAGTTCCTTTCTCGACCTTGGAAACTAGCCTCTCTTTCCAACCTTGAGGCACCTCATAAGTGTACTCTGCAGAATCTTTCTTGCTCGAATTCCCTCCATACCCCCCATAGTTGGCCGCACTTGCTGCAGTCCCGTAGTATATACTATACCCAGTTAACGATTCCGCCAGTGATACAGGACTTGTCGATAGAACCACAGCTGCCGTCGCCACAGCAGTCAATGTGGTAGTTAAGTTAACTAGTGGTGGCTTGGTTGCTGCTGGAATGCAGGAAACCTGTGGAGGCTTGGATGAGATGGGAGTCTGGGGTGGTTTAGCGGCGGGGGAGACTAGTGCTGAAGCTGAGAATATGGTAGCCATGTTTACTGATATGCAGGTGGATATAGCAAAATACAGATGTTTTATTCTCTTATCCCATTTTTTCAGTTCAGTTTTTCCACCTTATCCTATCAGATTAGGATTGCTTCAGAATTATTGGTTTATCCTCCCTATGTAATGTGCCACATAAAGAACGGGTCAAGTTCAACCAAGCCGGGCTTTATGAAATCAAAACCAAGCCCAAATAAGTTGTACTCATTCAGTCTAGCCTAACCAAACTCCTCTTAATGAAGGACCGGATTAGGGTGCCCGACGGGCCCCTCAGCACATTGTGACATAACAAGTGTCCTAGTTTTATTTTCTTACCTTCAGTAAAGTAGGAACTCTCATCAAATCTCAGCCAGACAACCGTACCAAAAATATCTAATGGTTCATGTCAAAGAAGATAAATAACCTCAGATAGTAACAGGTTATTTTTGGAGTAATTATTTTGAACTTTTTTTATAAACTTCCATAAAAGAATTCATCTTTGCACATGTGAAAACAAAATTCGCTTGCCCCTTCTTTCCTTTTAACTCTGCCACCATTATTGCTTTAAAAACTACTAAAACCCAAAAGATATAGCAAATTCAAACCAAGAAGAGAGCTATTGCTAAAATATAGTGATATACATAGAACTATTTTGGGCAATGATCATATGCGGTAAAACAACAAAGGGGATTAAAACACAATTTGACAATCAAGAAATTTGCAGACAATTAAAACATACAAATTAGAAGAAATGAAAATCAATTGAAAAGAACAAAAGGGGAATAAGATTCAGGAGATAAAACCTTGAAGTTGGAGGGTAATAACGCCATCATCAACAGAAATAACATCAACATTTCCACCATCAGCAATGAGATAAGGCCTAACATCTTCCAAAACTAGGTCAACGTTCTTGACTGTCAGCTCAAATTGTTTAGAAGAATACATCCCTGGAGATCCATACCCGTTTGAAGCTGATGCTCTAATCGCTCTTTTGTGATTGACCCGTTTCACAAAATTGGGTTTTTGTTCTTTAAAGGTAACAAAAGATGGGGATTGATAGGATTTCGCTGGGGTTTTAATGGGGAAATTTGATGGGTTCTTGGTTGAACCCATTAAAGTTAGGGAAGCCATTTTTAAGTACAACTCTCGATTCTCCGCAATGAGGCTTTTGTTTAATTCCTCTCCTTATAAGTTATCAAAGTCGGCGGAAGCCTTTGTACGTAATGAGTTTAGGCTAGAGAATTCACAAGGGAGGAAATCAATACCTATAGACAGTACAAATCAAACTTCAATAGAACATTGTTAATAGATTAAAAATCTCTTAAACTATCGTCTTACTTAATAATCCAATATATTGAACAGGTTTAACGTATGCTAAAATAGTATGTATTGAATTAGACGCAACAAGTCTGGATTAAAAGAATGACTAATTTGGGTGAGCAGTAAAGAGTATTGGTATAAAATAGTGAACGAGCAATTGATAGGTGTACTAAGGTAAAAAAAAATCGGTTACAATCTATAAAAATCAATTTTAATCAGTACAACTCAATTCTAATTTATAATTAATAATCAGTTTGAATTAGTAAAAAATAGTTTTAATAAGTATAAATTAATTTTAATCAGTAAAATTCAGTTTTGTTCCATTGAAATTAGTTACAATCAGTTAGTTCAATAAATATAAATCAAGTTTACTAAACAGGACCTTAGACTATATTGTTGAATACTTGAATTAGTTTAAAACTAAATTACACCCTTATTAACTAAATATAAATTGTACTTGACTATGAATAAAATGAAAAAAAAAGAGTTAGAGACACCTTTGAATGGATGAAAATGGATAAAAAAAAAAGTTGGATTTGAAGGAATGAAAATTCCTTTGTATAGATAGCAAAAATGATAGGAGAAAAATTTAAAGAGAATACATTAAAAGGAGTACGTTATTTAATATTGTTAATATTAAAATTTTCTATAAGAAGAAAGATTTGGAAGAAAATTAAATTTTTTTCTTCTTCTCATTCCTTCCTAAATAAATAAGGGAGTTTTTTTTCTCTCTCTTTCCTTCCCCTCCTTTCTCTTCTTTTCTTTTTTATTTCGCTTATTTCTTTTCTTTTTTAATTCGCTATTTGAATATACCATTAAAATATGATTGTATTCATGATAATGACTCATAATTAATTTCTAAAAATACAATAAAATGAAAAACCTTCAAATACTTTAGTTATTTGTAGTGGTAAAATGAAATTCCAACCTAGTCCTAAAATCAAGAGTTTCAAAACTCCAAAAAATCCTCCTATATTTTCTCCTACATCTAACCTTAGAGAGTGTTTGACATGAGGGATTTAAGAAAAAAAATGAGAATTTATTTCAAAACAAGTCTAAGTCTTTATTTATTTAGAGGCAATAGAGATAGGAAAATAAGATTAAAATGAAAAAAGCCCTCAAAAAAAATATGTTAGAAAAATAAATATTTAAATTGAGACTTTTATTTATCTTTTCATTTCAAATACCTAATATAACAAACAAAAAATAAAACCTTTTTAATTTTAAAGTCTCAACTAAAAAACTCAATTTAAAGACCACAAATCTCATTTCCTTTGAACACCCCTTTTCACACCCTCTAAACATCAAATCAACGAGTACCCATTTTTCCCTTTCGGATCCCAAGTTGAAGTTACTTCGAACGAAGACGGTTTTCTGGATGCTTGTTATTCTTCGAGTGTAATATCTCCATCACCTTCTAAGGAAACCCTAAAGGAAAGATTCTTGTTGAGTATAAGAATTTGTTATTGGATGAAAATGGGTCTACACTTTTGCAAGAATTTGTTGATGTTGAGTTTGTAAGACCTAAACCTCCAATTGATGGGAATGATAGAAAAGCTTTTGACTTAAATGAAGTCGTTGATGCGTTTTATCAAGATGGGTGGTGGCGTGGAGTTGTTACTTAAGTTTTTAAAAATAGATATACAGTTTTCTTCTCTAATCCTCCTGATGAATTGGAATTTGACTCTTCTGATTTGCGGATTCATAAGAATTGGGTTCTCCCTGAAAAACAGGTTATTTTTTTTCTAGGGTTTTTGTTATTGGGGTTTTTTTGTTTGGTGTTTATATGGTAGAATGCATGAAAAGGTTTCTTCCTTCATTTTTTCTTGGTTTTTTTTTTCAATTAGGGTTTTTTCATTTTTGGTGTTTGAATTGATTTTCTGTTACATTTTGTTAAGTGTCAAGTCAATTTTTAGTGAAAGTTTGTTGCTCTAGATAAATTATGATTTAGAAGACCCGTGTTTGACTGATGCATGTCGTGTATTGAATCTTAGCTTGCATGTTATGGGAATTTGTTTAAATATTCTGGATTGCTTTTGTTGGGTTTGTTCTATCAAGTTTAATTAAGAATAGGTTGATTTCTTGCTTGCTATATCTACCTAGAATCCTAGATAAATATACTGCTGTTTTAATTTCTTGAGTTATTCATTTGCTTGCTTTGTTAGTTACTTCAGATCATTTGAAGTGGGATTTTGGTGTGATTGTTATAATATGTGATGGAAGCCCCTAGACTGAGCTAGATTGGAAAATGTTTGGGAGTTTGGCTGAGATATTTCTTCGTTGCATTGAGTTATGGTGGGAGTATGTTTGATGGGTTTGTTGGTACCTTGGTGGGGATGAAGAGAAGAGGATGCTAGTGTTTTTTTTTCTTGTCTTAGTTCATCAAATGCTGTACTCTATATTTTTGTGATTTTATAGTGATGTTGAAAAGCGGTTGATGGTGAATATATATTTCTTATGATTGTATAGTGAGGTTGAAGAGCTGGATGTGCAAAAACAGTATTTTTGGTAAAAAAAAATGCACTTCTCTCTTTTTTTTTTTACTCGCCTCGGCTTTGACATAGTGTTTTGAAGGGTTGTTTTGCAATTGATTTCGTGTATTAGCTATTAACTATGTAATACAGTTATATTATACGATTTTAGTGACCACTAGTAGCTGTCTTACATTTATATGACAATAAAAACGTTCCTAAGCTGAAAGAATTTACATCATATGGCTCTAAGTTATTCATCATCCCCATTTTTCCTTGATTAATAAAGTACAAACATGCAAGTGTCAACCTAGATATAAGTAGTTAAAACTAGCTTTAAGCTAGTGTTGCTCTATAGAATGGGTCTTATAAGATTGTTACCGACATATTTTTGGCATCATGCTATATTTGATTACGAATTCATAAACCTGCCGTATCAATGCAAGTGTCTTAAGTCACAATTTTGATATTTGCTTGTTGGTTATGATGACCCATCAAACATATTTGATATAAATGGGTTCTCAAAAGTTTAAAGTCCTCATTCCTTAAACGTCTATGCCTATTCTGATTCAAGTTCATGGTTTGGTTGCATATATAAGAAAATGATTCAAGTTCATGCCTATTCATAATGAACTTACATGTTAAGTTATTGTGTACATTGCTTCAAGTATTATGAGAAGCAAAATCTGGATTATAGATGCTGATTATGATTTGATGTTAACAAACATCCCCCTTCCCCTTTTTATTTTGTCATAGATATTTTGAAACTTTGGATTGATACATTCTAGTCAATTGTGAGGATCACAATTTTAAGCTGGTATTCCATATTCTCTATGAGTGCATATTCCCCCAGCACCTCTACCCTGCAGGATTAATGATAGGTCTACTTTTTCTTTCTTCAATGATGGACTCCTTGATTATTTACTTGACATTTGAGGTTTTTCTTTCAGTATCCTTCTCCTTAATTCTTATTCTTGTTACGATACATCCTATTCCTACATCTACAAGTTTGGCGGTTGATCTGGCCTTTAATTCTTATTCTTGACAGAGAATGAGGGATTAGGAAGCCGGATTTCAGAAAGTAGCTGTAGATTATCTTCATATTAGGCCTTCACCTCCTAGTTCAAGTCACAGTTTTTAATTTGTTGGAAAAAGTTGACGCCTTTGTCGAGTATTATTGGTTGAGTGGGGTAGTGACCAAAATTCTTGCAGACGGAAGGTATATAGTGTATTTTAAGCGCACAAATAAGGAGAAGGAGTTGTCTCATGCGAATTTGAGGTTCCACATGGAGTGGAATAATGGCAAGTGGACTTATAGCTCCCAGGTATGCCTCGCCTTTTGCCTTTAAGTGAATGCTTTACTCCTTAAGATATTTTATTAGATGTGGCTGGTACTGGGCCATGCTTTGTTAGTTAGTAAAAGGTTGTTTTAACTGATTTAGCTAGTTGATTGTGCTACTAACATGATCAGTTCATTTCTTTAGGGATTTGCATTGAAGATCTTTTGATTAATTTGGCAAGTAGTAGAAATTTACTTTTAGTACTTCCACATCTTTTTACTTGCATTATGGATCTACCATTTTGTCGGAGAACTAGTGTGTCTGGTGCTGACTGCTGAGTAATGTACTTCATATTTCTACTACTAGTAGAATGAGAATTTGACTTTATTTTGAGAGTATTATACTTCGTACAAAAGATCTTTTAAACTAAATAATCATTCACATTTAAATTCATTCAGTATCAGGTGCGATAAATTTTATTGATGAGAAAACAAGGAAAATATTTGTCTATATGTTGTTTGTAGCAGTGATGGGGGCCCAAATCTTCTTTTCATGAATAACTGGCTTTTTCAGGTCGCTTAAAAGCTAACAAAATTAGTTGGTCAAACAAGCCAACAACCAACAATCAATTGCCCAACACCCCCGATATGTTAAAACATCAACCCAAATTCTAATTTGCCTCCCTTTTTGCAAAATGTGGAGACAAAAATTACCAAACCAGGCCCTTGTCTCATTTGGTCTCTAGGGTTGTTTTTATTTGTTGTGGAGTTTTCTGTGTTTTGGGCTCTTTGATTTGAGGAAGCTTTGCTCTTTTTTATTAATATAATGCCATTTGAGCTTTGTCTGGAGTTTATGAAATGATTTGTGACTGGGTATTACTCATGAGTGAGGCGCATACCTTTCTTTTGACTCCTTTATGAATTTAAACTCTTCAACCTCAGGATACTTTGATGACGTCAAATTCTGAAAAGCATTTAAACCTTGTTAATGGTAGTAACAAGGAGATGACCCACACCCCATCTGAAGTTCTTAATGTTGTGGAGAAGAATATTCCATTGAATAGAGTATTTACCACAACTCCTAGAAGTGGTCAGAAAGAGCCGCATACACCTGACAATGACAAGACCAATTCTAATGGCACAACTCCTAACAACATAAAGTTGAAACAAATGAAGGAGTCAAATCATGGAATCTCAGCGGATTTGAATTCCCCTTCACCTGATGAGGCTGAGCTGTCTAAGCTGAAACAAGATGAAAAAATCAGTCAGCTGTCTGAGCCTTCAGAGATCAAGGTTTGTTTATGGGAGATTTTTTTATTGCATGTAGTGATGTAGTTTTCTGCTGAATTAGTTTAATGTTCTTTTTTTCCAAGAGGTCATTAGGAAATTTTAGAGAGATTTTAAGGTCGAAAATCTGGATGAATTAGTTTTTTTAGGTGATTTCTGCTGGTTGTGAATTGTGATTCACTGGGACCGACAGGCTGCGATGGATGTGGATCGGCCATGTGATTGATTTTTGTATGCCTGAATGTCTGAATGTCTCTTTACGATTCGTTCTTTTTTGTCCAAAAATTAGTTCGTGTGGCAATTTTTCTTAGTTCTATATTTTTATTCTGTTTTTTCTATAATGTAAAGGTCTTATAGATGTTTGGTTATGCTTATTAGGACTTTGAAAAGCAGTCTACCCCAAGAAAGAGGGGAAGGCCACCAAAGCCACGAGCTTTACCGTCAGGTATGGTGGTATTTGAAAGTGTTTACATTCAATATCCTTTTTCTAATGATAATTGTTAATCAAAGATTTCTTTGTGTTATATTCAGGGGATTCACCTCGAGAGTTTGTTGTTCAAACCCCAAGCAGTGATATGGGGAACTTTGGACTTATAGTTGTAGGGTTGACACATAACGGCAAGATGATTAACTCAGTGGGTCAGAGTTCAAGTCGGCATTTGAAATCGGCGCAAAAGAATCTTGTGGCGAGTGAAGAGAAACATGTGGATGATCACAAAAGTGTAATGAGCAATGTACTTGGCACAATTATTCCGTCTATTCACAATAAGAAAATTTTGTATCTAACTAAAATATCCTGTTTCAATTTTTTGAGTACCTTCAGCCATTAGCACACTTTTCTGTTTTATTTTGTTTTATGCTTCTTACATTTCCCCATTTCACCCTACCCCTGAGGAGAGGTTGTTCTTTCTCTCTCAGGGATTATAATAAAATGGAGTTTTTGTGTGATAGGAGAGTGAGCAACAAAAGAAAGGTGAAGTCCCAATTAAGAGGAAGAGAGGCCGCCCACCTAAAGCACAATGCCAGCCTGGTAGTCCAAAGACGAAAGAAGCAGGTAACTCGTGTGGGTTGTAGTCTTCTTTTTATCAATGATTAATTCTTTGCAATCCTCGTTCACTTTTTTTAACTGTTGGGATTAAGGCTTTGTCATTGTTATCGTCTCCCTCACATTCTTTTATTGACGTATACTTATGTGGAGGGCCAGATCTTTTGGAAGAGAAGAAAGATGGTACTTCTGATGCCAAAGAGGACGATGAAAATTTCTCGCCCACTAGTGAAGTTGCTGAGCTTGTTGCTACTGCTGCTGAGCTTATTGAAACTAATGACTCAACCCCTACCGATTTTGATGCAAAACGTGGGATGAATATCAACGATGATTTGAAGCGATCAAGTGACATACGTAGAGTTACTATTGGAAGTAGTTCGAGAAGACAAGTAAAAAGGCAGAGGAAATCCTCAACAGGATCCCTTATGCTGGATTTAAATGAACCACTTAGACCTTTAAATTCGAGGAAAGGAAAGAGATATAAATCAGGCAAACCGGTTGATTCTCAAACTGAAGGTATTGATTCTCTAGAGAAGTCTTCGCAGGGAGTCATATGAAACTTTTGTGATTGTTCTTGAGGTGTACTAAGTGAAGTCTGTTAATGTTTTTTTTTTTGTTGGAAAACATTATCTGTTCCTATTGTACAAATTCTATGATTTATTTGAACTGCATTGAATGTGAATTTCATTGTGGAATGTCAGATGATGTGGATAACTCCAGAATCAAAACCATTGAGGTTTTTAGCAACGGAGTATCGAGAGATGTCGACAGTATGGTTGCAGGAACCTCAAGTAATGCTTCGGATGATGAAAGGCCATTATCGGCTTGGTTTGAAGGAGCACAGTCTCTTTCCACAACCGATTCAAGTAAGTTTTACTTCAATGCCTTTATACGATTGCTGTCATTTGATGGAATTATTTGTTGCATGAAACTTTTGTGCTATAAAAAAATTCAGGACTTCCTCCTGATGGGTCTGCCGGTCAATATAATGAGAGTGGAGAAAGAGAAAATATAAAGAGCGCGCTGGTCAGTCAACTCAAAGAGAAGGAATTGGATAAAATGGTGGACAGGTCTGTCGTTAATGGTGGTCAGCTGCAAGATAAGAATGTCCCTGGAAGACCAGACCAGCTGCTAACACAATCGATTGTGCCTGTGGAAGAGCAAGACTTGCCGTTCGTTAAGAATTCCCTTATTTGGCAAACAATTGAAAACATGGAAGTTTTGAAGCGAATTCCTCAGAAACCACATTTCCGTCCATTGTACAATTGCAAGGAAGAATGTCGAGAAGGATTAGCTATCGGCAGTATGGTAACCTTTACCAGTTTAGTCGAGAGGATATCCAAGGCTTGTTTTAATGAACCCAAAAGCCTCTTAGACGGGTATCTTGAAGCTCTTGTTGACCTGGAAGAGCTAGGTTTTGATGTAGCACCGGTTAGAGAGAAATTAAATAAAATGATATCCATAAAAGTTAAGTTAGAAACAGCTCAAAATACATCTAGTGAGATCGAGAGCCAGATCATGGAGCGCAACCTTGAGAAGTCGACTATCAACGGGGAGTTAGCAGACGTAGATAAGAAGATAGGGGAGCTAATGGAGAAGCGGGCATTGGTATTGTCAAAGATAGAAAGGAAGGATGCCGAGATTACATTGCTTCAAACAAGTATAGATGCCATTAAGGGTACGCTTGAAACTGCTGAAAATGAGTTTAAGAAATTAACAACCTCGCTTTTCTAACTGTAATTGCTTGTATACATTTGTTTGTAACTGTTGTGTGTACAGATCGTTAGCAGGTTCAGATTATTGTTCGATTTCAACTAACAGTTGTAATGCTAGATTAGTTTTAGGAAACAGTAAATGATCTGAAATATTCGGGTTTTTTTAGAGTCTAAAGAGGGCTTTTGCCCATCTTTTATAGAAAGGAAATGAAAAACGTGGGGTTGCTAAACGTAGAAATTGCTTGCTGGTGCAGTGACAATGATGCAGTCGCGATATGATGTTTGTAGAGCTGTTCAGTGAACCAGCTTTTGTAGTTGACTGGGTCGAGGAATGCTTTTCGGCATTGCTTATAACTAAGCATCCTCGTTTTGTAGTATGAATATGGTCGATGACTCTATGTAGGTGATATTTCTATTGATCGTGTAAACTTTGTGTTAAAATCTTTTGCTTCAAGTCGAACTAATGGTTGTTGCGGACAATTTGTGCCTTCCAAATGGTTAATTGTCAAAGTTTTGTAAAAGTCTTATTTTGCGTGACCCAATGAGTTAGGGTTGGATTCTGGTCCAATAAAGATAGTTACAAACTTACAATTAATTTTGATATTTTTACACTAAATTTAGACAAAATAAACAAGAGTCAACTCGTACGTATTTATAGACTCGAATCTTGTATGGACCTAACCACACCCGACTTGTGACTTATTTTAGATTTAAAGGGTCTACATCTTATTTTTTTTGAGATTCGATGGATCGGGGTATGTTCTTGGTCCATAAGAAAATAATTGGTACGGGTTTATTTTATTCAAATTGCACTTGACCCTTAACCTTATCCAATCGTGATTTAACTCCTTAGCTCTGATGCTATTATCCAAACATGTCCCAATCCACAACTAATTTTCATCTGGCTTGTATCTAGACCCAACCAATTGGTAGAGAAGTATTTTGATTGAAAGAAATGTGTGCATGAGATGAAGGTAGATATTGAGTATGTGAATAAGACTAGGACAAATAATATAGATTCATAATATAATACTCCCTTCTATTCATTTTAAGTGTCTCATTTATTTTATGCACTCTATCTAATGCATTTATTTAATTCTTAATACATCTAATTATATATAATTAAAAATTATAAAAAGTTGATATTAATAACTTTACATTGAAATGAATCAAATAAGATCCTACATGACTATGTTTTAACTTATAGATTAATAATAATACACAATTTAAGAGTGATCAATGAATAGTGTTCTAAAAGTAAATGGGACACCTAAGTTGAATAGGCGGGAGCAATAACTTAACAAAACAATAAATTAAAAAAAAGAAAAAAGAACAAATTAAGAAGATGGATTAAAGTGTATTTTTACACTCTAAATTACTTTTTTGTCCATTTAAATTTACAACAAGTTTCAGTTGTTATTTGATATTGTTCATATTAGATGTAATAAATAAAATATTTGAAATGTGTGAAATAAAGAAATGGAGAAGTAAAATATGTTGTTTATAGTATTGGGTAATTTCTAGGAAAAAAATTATAGCAAATTAAGATAAAAATGAAATTGAAAATTTTGGTAAATTTAAGGTTTATGAGGCATGTACAAATTTTATTCATTTTATAAAGATATTGATACTCACTCTATGGAATGCAAAAAAAAATCTTTTTTGTTTTATTTTTAGATGACAATCAATTTAAATATTTTTTCAACTTATTCACATATTTTCCTTTAACATTTTTTAAAGTACACATGTTCAAAAACTTTCAACTAACACATTTTGGGCTTGTAATAATTTGAACGCAGAGGTTTAACAATATGTCTTTTTTTTTGCGTTTTGATTAGATTTTTTTCTTTTTTATTGGTCAAATAATCAGAAAAGTGTAATAAATAACTTACTTTAGAGTAAAAATCAAAAGCTCTTATAGTAATTGATTTATTGGTTTTGACTTTTAACTGACTTTTTCTCAAATAAACTATTATTAACAACCAATAAATAATTTTTACCGAATATTTTCACAACTGACTTAAAAAAATTAGTTCAGATAACTGAAAATTGACTTATCATTTAATACTTTTAGCTAGTCAAATCCAACAAATCTAACTAGTGAACATTTAAAAAATATTTTTACTATCAGCGTGTCAAACTAACCAATAAATTTAGCTAACGGCCATTTCCCAAAATATTAATTCTTAAAAGAAAAAACAATTTACAAAACCAACGACTCCAAGTTTCCCCCCACGGCAACAGACTCCAAATTTTCTCAAATTAAAGTTCAGTCTTGATTCTTGAATAGTTCATTTTCCAAGTCCTTCACCTCTGCTAAGAACCTCCAATGGCGTCATCATTATCAAAACTACAATTAGCTTACAAAGAGACGTTCAAAAAGGGAACAAAACTTGAAGTAAGTTTCGATGAGGAAGGGTTACGAGGTTCATGGTACACTGCAACAGTTACCCGCCCCCTTTCTCGCAGAACCCACCAAATAGAAGTAGAATACCACAATCTTTTTCAACATGAGTTCAGTTCAAAAGCTCTTTGTGAATCTGTTGCCGCTATTTTAGTTCGACCCATACCTCCTTTAGATCCTCATGGCGAATTCTCCCTTATGGATGATGTTGATGTTTTTCATAATGATGGGTGGTGGGAAGGTGTTGTTACTAATGTTTCTGTTCTAGAATCTTCTTCGATTCATCTTTATTCCGTCTACTTCCGCAGCTCTCGTGAACAGATCGATTGTCCCCCATATGAAATTCGGTTGCATCGTGAATGGCTCAGTGGTAATTTGTGGGTCCCACCTTTGGAACGTCATTGTGCTTCTTCTTCTTATGGGTCAGTCTTTTTTAGCTTTTATATCTGTTGTAAATTTACTGATTGGTTAATTCTTTTGCTGGCTGTTTGTTATAACTATGAATTTTGGTGGGTCTTTTATGTTTGTTAATTTGTTTGGATAATTAAAGAAGTAGTATCAATGGATGTTGGAAGGATCGAAATTAAGCCATTAAAAGAGTTTCAAGCAAGATTGCTTGCATAACAATCATCAAACATACAAGAGCTTCAAAGAACGAGACTGTATTGTACATCTTTTATGCTTTTTGATAAGGTGGATAACCCAAGAAGGCAAAATTACACTATAACAGACACTTGCAAAGAACTAGACTAGTAAAATGCATTGTTCCTTGTAGCAATCCTACACTGCAAAGGACTTATAGGTGTTTGGTTTTGCTTATTAGGATGAACTTGAGAAGCAGTCTACCCCAAGAAAGAGGGGAAGATCACCAAAGCCACGAGGTTCACCGTCAGGTAGGGTAATATATGAAATTCTTTACATTCGTCATCCTTTTAGTGGTAATTGTGAATTGTGTAAAATTCCATCAAAGTTCCATGTCATTACCACAGTGATAGAAACTTTGATCACAAAAAAGTTTTTTTATTTATAAATTTTCATTATTGTCACCTCTTTTAATGGTAATGTGTTGCAGTGAATTTTATGTAGAAAATGAGATGATTGAAGTTGGACAAGCATGAATATCAAGGTAGCTAAGAAATTTTTCAACCAAAATTACACTAGTTTTCATTCCCATTACCGCCGTTTATTACCATCTACCAAACAGACCGTGAGAGTTTGTTGTTCAAACTTCAAACCCCAAACAGTGAGATGGGGAATTAGGACCTATAGTTGTAGGGTTGACACAGATCGTCTAGACGATTAGATTAGCTCACCTGATGAGACTTCAAGTCTGCATTTTAAAGGAGAGCAAATGAATCTTGTGGGGAACGGGGATGATCACAAAAGTTTAGTGAGGATTACAAACAATTTTTCCACCTATACACAATATGAATGTTTGGGTTCTAAGTAAAATTTTCCTGTTATGAAGTTTTTGAGTACCTTCTACCTTCATTTCGCCTTATCATCCCCAACCCTGGGAAGAGGTTGTTCTTTCTCCCTTTCAGAGATTATATTAAGATTTTTTTTTTTTTTTTTTTTTTTTTTTTTGTGATAGGAGAGCGAGCAACCAAAGGAAGGTAAAACCATGGTTCTGAAGAGGAAGAGAGGCAGACCACGTAAAGTACCAGGTTTCCCTGTTTGTCCAAAAACGAAAAATCTGTTCTATTCCTGTTATGCAGTATGATGTATTTGTACTGCATTGGATCTGAATTTCTTTGTGAAATGTATGATCATGTAGATGACTCCAATATCAGAGCCGTTCAGGTTTTTGACGACAGTTTTGACGATGATAGCCCAGCATCGGCTGGGATTGAAGGCGCACATTCTCTTCCTACAAATGATTCAAGTAAGTTTCAGTTCAGCGCCTTATACAATTACTTTCATTTGCTTTGTTAAACTGAGCTTCTCTGCGTTAAATAAGTTGTAGGACGCTGCTCTGCTGGGCCCTCTGGTCATTATAATGAGAGTGTTGAAAATATTCAGACGGCTATTGTGCCCCTGCAGTCAGATCTCACAGCAATTGTGCCTGTGGAAGAGCAAGACTTGCCTTTTGTCAAAAGCTCGGCTATTTGGCAATATATTGAAAACATGGAGATTTTGAAGCGAATTCCTCAAAAACCACATTTCCGTTCATTGTACAACAAGAAGGAAGAATGTCGTGAAGGATTAGCGATAGGCTATACGATAAACTTTGCCAATTTAGTTGAGAGAATAACCAAGGCTTGTTTTGATGAACCCAAAAGCGTCTTGGATGGGTATCTAGAAGCTCTTGTTGAGTTTGAAGACCAAGGTTTTGATGTAGCACCTGTAAGAGAGAAATTAAACACAATGATATCCATAAAAAGTAGGTTGGAACAAGCTCAAAATGCGTCTAAAGAGTTCGAGAGTCAGTTCATGGAGCGCAACCTTGAGATGTCAACTATCAACCGGGAGTTAGCAGAGGTAGATAAGAAGAAAGGGGAGCTGTTGGAGAAGGAGTCTGTGCTATTGTTGGAGAGAAAAAAGAAGGAGGCGGAGATTATCTCGCTTCAAACAAGTATGAATTCCATCAAACGTACATCTGAGGCCACCCAAGAGGAGTTCGAGAAAGTAGCAACCTCACTTTTTAACTGAATTTGCTTGTATACATTTCGTTTCAATTCTCACGTGTACATAAATTTAGCGGGCTCAGTTTATTTGCTTGCATACGACCAATAAAATGGGGGTTTTCCTGAAAGTCGAGAGAGTGCCTCACCTAGCTCTTATAGAAAACGCGGGTTTGATGAATTTAGACCAATAATGCGGTTGTGGTGTGATGTTAGTATTAGATCGGTCTAGCAAACATTGACTGGGTTTGAGGAATGGCTTACTTGTCAATGCTGATAACACCAAGCATCCTAGTTGTGTAGCCTGAATATGATTAATGTAGGCGATTTTCGATTAGATGGTGCAAACTCTTATAGAATCTTGTGTTCAAGCTTAACTGATGGTAGTCATAGTCCTTGTTCTCTGTCTTCATCCATTTTCTTCTCTTCTCCATCTTCCACTTTTCACATATTTTCTTGAACCATCCTATCCACGAGGTTTAATACCTTTGGCGATTCACTCATACGTCTAATAAAAGATGGATGAAAGAAGATGGAGGGAAAAAAAATATGGAGAACATGGATGAAAAAGACAAGAATAAAAACGAAAGTTCACAACTTAACGTATAATTTAACACTTTTTTGACATTAATGTTATGACAACTTAAATTTCAAAAATACAATACTATTTTATGGAATTTCTTTAAAATTTACTACTATTGACCTTTCGCAAAAGTTTGTTGTTAACGTATCGAATATCCATTTTATTTTTTTAGGGTTAAATTTGTAAATATGTAATGTGTCTTCAATAAAATGAGTTAAACAAATAAAATTTTCAAATTGAGATTTAACATTTGTTTGAATAGCTGCTTTTATTTTAATAAATGATTTCTTCACATCTAAAAAAATTGTTTCTTTACGTCTTAAAAAAATAAATCAAGCTCCAAAATCAAACCAAGTTAATTCCACAAAAATATACTCCAGAAATTCCCTTAAATATCAATGCTAACAAGATTCATTCTCATGAGGATTTAGTGTTGCCTTACTTGGAACAAATACTACTTTCTTTAAATAAAATATACTCCTAAATAATAATAATAATAATAATAATAATATTAATAATAGTAACACACGAATAAATAATTTTTCCTCAAATATGAGCAAGGATAAAAAGCAAAAAATAAATTTAAAAAAAAAAGCAAAAGAAATCTATAAATTGAAATTGAATTAAATGTTGTCCACTTTTACGACCGCCTCTGAACACTACCAGCAACTTCAATGGCGTTATCGTCATCAGAACAAGAACCCGCAAATGAACAAATCATCAAAACAGGCACAAAACTTGAAGTAACTTCAGAAGATGAAGGTTTTCGAGGTTCATGGTTCACTGCAACAGTTAATCAGTTATCCTTCCCATTTCTTGAATTTACATATAAATTTGTATTCTTTCAAAATGCTGAGGGTTCCGAACTACTTCTTGAATTTATTGACGCCATTTTTTCGACCCATTTTTCTTTGAGCACTTCATCGGCAATTCCCCCTTATGGATGATTTGTAGTGGTGGGAAGGTGTTGTAACTAGGGTTTTTTTTTGTTCTAGAATCTTCTTAAATCATCATTATTCCGTTTCTTCCGTCGCTCTCCCTGAACAGATCGATTTCTGCTCACTAAGATCTTCGGTTACATCGTGAGTGGGTCAGTGGTTTTTGTAGGTCCTACCTTTGGAACATCATTGTGTTTCTCCTTCTCCTGGTTCAGCCGTTTTTAAGCTTTTATTTCTGTCTAAATTCAATTCATGCCTTCATGGTTAATTTGATTGATTAACTATTACCTTTTGGTGGGTGTTTTATGTTTGTTAATTTGTTTGCATAATTTAAGTACTACTCCCTCCGTCTTAAAAGCACACAATTGCACAAAGATAAAAAAATGACAAATACAATAAATTTGAGAGAAAATGATTAAAAAATGATTAGCAACTTAATCTATACTGACTTGATCGATAGTAACTAGTAACTCGTAGCCAAATTTTACTTGAAAAATATCCCAACATAACTGATAAAACAAAATCAATTATTAACAGATGACAACTCAAGACCAATTGACACTCGACTAGATCTTAAACTGAACCGTTACTAACTGTTCCAACCTGATAGCAAAATGTTCTTTTTCCATAGCAGCAACCCTTTTAGGGTCTTTAGATGCTTGTTTGTATGTGATAGGTTCAGTGAACATGTCACATGTGTTGGAATATAAGTCATGTTGAAGGCTCTGAGGGTTAGGATTTAAAGTAACAATGTTACACCAATGTGAATATTACAAATATAATCATTGAGGTAAGGTTGGGCTTTATGTGTTCTGTGAGATTTTTTAAGGATAGGTTGTGAAACATTTATTTGGTTAAGAAAAGTTCATTAGGAGAATCTGTTTGAGATTTGGTCGTTGTGAAGGTAGTGAAAGGTTATAGACTGCTGGTTGCTGCATTGAACTATCTGAAGAAGAATCAAAGAAAGTGTAGGAGTCAGTTTAGAAGGTAAAACTTCATGTGGGTGTAAGTTATACATTTTATATGCTTTTTGATGAGGAGGATAACCCAAGAAGGCAAGATTACACTGATACAGTCACATACAAAGAACACCATCAGTTAAATCCTTGAAGTTATTAGTTTTAAGATTGATGAGCAGTTGTATACTTCTATTCTCTTTGTTATTGTTCAATACAAAGGTCTTATAGGTGTTTAGTTTTGCATATTAGGATTCTAGGAAGCAGTATACCCCAATAAAGGAGGAAAGACCACCAAAGCCACAAACTTTACTGTCGGCTATGGCGGTGTTTGAAATTCTTTACATTCAATATCCTTTTTTCTGATGGTAATTGTGAATTGAACATTGCTTCGCGTGATATTCAGCGGGTTTACTCTGACAGTTTGTTGGTCAAACCCCAAGCAGTGAGCCAGTGATAAGGGGAATTAGGACCTATAGTTGTAGAGTTGACACATATTGTCAAGACAATTAGATTAGCTCACCTGATCCAAGTTCAAATCAGCATTTCAAAGGGGAGCAACTGAATCTTGTGGGGATGATCACAAAAGTGTAGTGAGAGTTACAAACAGTTATTCCATCTATTCACAATAAGAAAGTTTGGGTCCTAAGTAATTCCTATTATAAAGATTTTGAGCACTTTCTGTCTTCAGCATATCTTTTCATTTTACATTGTTTTTTGCTTCTTTCATTCCCTGCATTGCCCCCACCCCTGGGGAGAGGTTGTTCTTTCTCCCTTCCAGAGATTATATTAAGATAGTTTTTTTTTATGATAGGAGAATGAGCAACAAAAGGAAGGTAAAACCACTGTTCCAAAGAGGATGAGAGGCAGACCATTGAAAGTATCAGCTTTCTCTGTTTGTCCAAAAACGAAAGAAGCAGGTATACTTATGTGGGTTGTAGACTACTACTTGTAGTCATCTACTTTTTTTGGACAAAAGTGCAGTGAAAATTACAAAACGAAAGATAATTAGACAAAAAAAGTAGATGACTACAACTTGTAGTCATCTACTTTTTTTGTCTAATTATCTTTCTTGCAATCCAATTACAGTTTCTTGTATTTTTACTGTGAGGATTAAGATTTTGTCATTGTTGTTGACGTGCTCACTTTTTTAGTTCATGTATACTTATGTGGGGGGCCAGATCTTGAGGAAGAGATGAAAAGGTGGTACTTTTGATGCCGAAGAGAACGCTGAAAGATCCGCCTCGACTGGTAATGGTACTGCTCCTGTTGCCACTGCTGGGCCTTCTGGAAGTAGTGACTCAACCCCTACCGATTTTCATGAAATGATGCGATTGAGTGACATATGTAGGCTTAGAATTCGACGTACTCCAAGAAAGCAAGTAAGAAAACAGAGGAAACTCTCAACAGGATCTGCCATGTTTAATTTAAATGAACCAAAAGAATCTCAAACTGAAGGTATTGATAAGTTTCTAGTGAAGTGTTTGGAGTGACTCAAAATTTATTTTTTATGCTTAATGCTTGTGGAAGTTGGGATTTGGCGGGCATGCGTTGATATCAAAGATGCTCTTATTAAATCATAAATGGTCTATTACACTGACTGGGTTTGAAAGGAAACTTGTAAGCTAGACCACACCTTTAGGAGTATGTTCTTTTCAACTTATTGTGTTCTTTCTTTCAGCTCATTTAAGTTTTGAGCATCAGTGTTACATAATTTGCCTTTTGTTCGCGATTCACTCAATTTGGCTCAAAATAGCCCAAAACTGACTATAATGCGTTTTTTGCAATTTGCGATTTGCAAGAAGATTAGTGAATCATGTGACACTATACAGGCCCTAACACACCCAAGTCCCAACTTTCACATCCCAAATGATGAAAGAGGTCAGAGAAAATTAATTGGACTTGTTTCGGTATTTTAAGGGAGTTGTAGGAAACCATAGTGATTGTTCTTGAAATTTTGTACTGAAGTGAAGTCTGTTGGTGTTTTGTCTTGGAAACAAAAATCTGTTCTGTTCCTGTTATGCAATGGAGTATGATTTATTTGTACTGCATTAGATCTGAATTTCTTTGTGAAATGTATGATCATCTAGATGACTCCTTTATCTGAGACATTCAGGTTTTTGACGAAAATTCTGACGATGATAGGCCAATGTCGGCTGGGTGTGAAGGCGCACATTCTCTTCCTACAAATGATTCAAGTAAGTTTCAGTTCAGCACCTTTATACAATCACTTTCATTTGCTTTGTCAAACTGAACTTTTGCGCGTTGAATAACTTGTAGGGCGCTGTTCTTCTGGGTCCTCTGATCATTATAATGAGAGTGTAGAGACTATTAAGACGGAGTACAATATAGATGAGCCCGTACAATCAGATCTCACAGTAGCTGTGCCTGTGAAAGAGCAAGACTTGCCTTTCGTAAAAGGCTCCATTATTTGGCTAACTGTTGAAAACATGGAGGTTTTGAAGCGATTGCCTCAAAATCCTCATTTCCGTCCATTGTACGACTGCAAGGAAGATTTTCGTGAAGGATTTGCTATAGGCAAGCTGGTAAACTTTGCCAATTTAGTAGAGAGGATATCCAAGGCTTGTTTTTACTCACCCAAAAGCCTCTTGGCTAGGTATCTAGAGTATCTCGCTGTGTTTGAAGAGTTCGGTTTTGATGTAGAACCAATAAGAGAGAAATTAAATACAATGATATCCATAAAGGTTAAGTTCGAACGAGCTCAATATACATGTAGAGATATTGAGAGTCAGATCATGGAGCGCAACCTTGAGAAGTCAACGATCAACGAGGAGTTAGAAGAGGCAGATAAGAAGATATGGGAGCTGTTGTTTGAGAGGAAAAAGAAAGAGGCGGAGATTATCTCACTTCAAACACATATTGGTGCCATCAAACATATCCTTGAAGCCACCCAAAAGGAGTTTGAGAAAGTAGCAAACTTGATTTTCTAATTGTATTTACTTGTATACAGGTCTTCAAAACTTCTACGTGTATATAGCATGAGCAGGTTTCAGATTAGTTTTAGGAATTGGGGAGAGAGCCTCGCCTATCTCTTATAGAAAAACACGCGAACAAGCAAGGTTACTGAACGTTAAAATTGCTTGGTGCTGCTGCAACAATGAGGCAGTTGTGATAGGATGTTAATAGAGCTGTCCAGGAATATTGAATGGGTTGAGGAATGCTATTCAATTGGTGCAGAGTTTGCTTTAGAATCTTGTGTTCAAGCTTAACTGATGGCTGTCACAGAGAATCATGTATTCCTTCTGGTTGCTGATTTCTGCTTGTCTATGCATCATGTGATCATTTCAATGGCAAGTAGCTCTGCTTAGTTGAGTTCGGATGGCAAATATAGTTTGTAAAGAATTAATGAACCATTTGATTAGTCTATTCTAATTTGAAATAAATAAACTACGCATTTTGTGCTACATGAATAAGTTTGTTATAAAGTATTTAAACTTTTTATATTCTTATGAGTTTGTCAATATTTTTATTTTAATCTGTTTTTGTTTTTTTACTTCACCATATTTCTGTTTCGACCTTAATTACTTTCTTTAATCAATATAGTATTATATTCGATATGAAATAAAAGAACTAAAAAGTAATAAAATAAAAATAAATAAAAGAAAATATAAAACACCTCAATTTCTTTATTAATCGATATAGTAAGATAATAAATAACGATTGATAAGATAGAGGAATAACAAGTAATAAGAAATTGCTTTGAGTTGTGCCAAAAAAAGACGCCACATGTTGTGTCCTGTGTTATGTCATGCTATATTCCTATATTTTTGTATGCGCTAATCTGTTTGCGCTTTCTTTTGGTATCAGCCCATACTGTCTATATGTTGTGCTATGTTACATACTTCGTGTAGATGCAACTCAAACCTAATTATAAAAAATCGTAATAAAGAATATAGAAGTTATACTCTAGAAGAGAGTTAAATCAAACATAGAACTTGATTTGGCAGAAATAAAAAGGAAACAAAACAATTCAATTGTTTATGGAATTCATAACTAATGTAGTCTTGGTTTAGACTAGAGTTACCCAACTCTTAGAATTTCAACTCGTATATCTTTATTCATTGTAGTTGTTGAGCATAGATACAATCTAAAAGAAACTTATATTTATCTTTTAATAAATGTAGAACAACGTCTCACGGTAAGTGTGAATGAAAGATGGAATATCAAATTGTGGACGTTGGGTGGAGTTTTAATTTTTTTTCTTTAATTTTTTATTTTTTTTTAAAAAATGACACTAACAGCTTTCTAACAGATAAAAGTTTAATAATGTCATAATGGAAGAAGATTAAATAACATAGAAATACCATTAATAAAGAGTACTATTGATAAAGTGCTAAAGACAATAATATCATTGATAATTTCCAACAAACTAACTACAAAAAAGTTTACCAATAATTTAAGTATCAATTTGTTTTAAACATTCAAATGATAACAATAATATGATTTAGCATTTTTTTTTTTTACCTAGGGTGTGTTAGAGAATTGTTACAAGCAAGATGAGAGATTATTAATTTTCTTTGTAAGCGGTGAGAATCAAATTCTTATCACAAAGGTGAAAGAAAAAGTCATTAACCATTAAATAAATCCAAATTTATCAATTATACATTTGAAACCAATTCAAACTCCCCCATAAATCGCCAAATAATCAGAAGTCTGTTATCAGTCAAAATTTAAGTGAAAAACTCTATCTAATACCTACTCATTTTAACTTAACATAATTTTAATATATTAATATACTAATTTAAGATATTTAATGAAATTATTTTATAATTACATTTTTTACTTTCATCATCAAAAAATGAAAATTCAATAACCTTAAAATCATTCCACAAAATAGATAGGTTTACCTAAAATATAGTCTATTCAATATACTAATGAAGAAACGATTAAAACACATGTCGACTTCACAATAAAAATTATCCGCTCTTTTCATGTACTTATCATTAGGCAAATGTTTCTTTTTAGCATATCATATGATATCTTTCTAATTAGATTTGTTTAATATATTAGTAACAAAAGATTTTAAAACTATATCTTATTTACTAATTTGTACCATGTACAATCAATCAAGATATGTAGTATATTTTCATTACAATGGATAATTATCGGATAACATATTTTATTATTTATGTAAAAAATTTATTTTCATTAAAATATTTTTGTAATAAATTAAGAAAGGAAAATAATTTTGAAATAGTTTTTTTTATAGATAATCATATACATTACTTACGTGACTATATTAAAAAAGCTACACAAATTAAATAGATTATACATCAATTATTTAAGTAAATAAAAAGAAAAGATGTTACAAATAAATTTCAAATGATAATTCTATCACCTATGTTTGACAAAGTTATAACACATAAATAAATAAATGAGGTTATAAGTTGATTATTATAGTGAAATAATACTCTCGTTTTTTAATGAAGTTCTCACAAGAAATGTTTACGAAAATTAAGAAAAATAGAATCTTTTAGATCTTAACAGGCATAAAATTTTATTAAATAATAAATTTAATGGAGGAAAAGTGGAGATCATAAACATTAATAAAACATTAAATAATAGTGAAAAAAATATGCGGACCGTAACTAATGGAGTAAAAAATATTTTTATAAAGTTAATGAAAAATATATAAGGACCATAAAGAATATAAAAGTGTTTAAATGAAGTTAATGAAGATATGTGGGGACCATAAGTATTATTGAAATATTAAATTAGAATGAATAAGGTTATTTTTGTTCAAAGTTTGTGACATAAACAAATATATTCTTTATGAGAACAACAAATGAAACACTCAAAATGACAAATGGTGAGAACTTCTTTAAGAACCGGAGGGAGGGAGTATGTTCTTTAGGCTAAAAACTTATTTTAAGGTTTACAAATATATTAAACATTTAAATTATTATTTATATTATTTTTTTATGTGTTGAAATTTTCTATTATTTTTATGTAATTATTTATAATCTATATTGTTTAGTGCATGATTTTATGATTATGTTATATATATATATTAGTAATATAAATATTTCAATCTAATAGTAATACTTTTACAACCTTTTAAAACAAATTAATTTATAATTTCTATTTGATTTAAGAGTCATATAATAACTTAATTACTTATATAAAATTGATAACTTTTCATTTAAATAATTCATAAATCGTGCTTGACACGAGAATCTATCTAGTAAAATATATTAATAAAGAAACGACTTCAGACACGTATCACACTGTCATTAAAAATTTTCTCTTTTTTTTCTATTATTCACATGGAAACTTTTGATATTTGACTTGATATTTAGGAAAACTATTAACTCGTTAAAATATGTAATATTTGTTGATTAAAATACGTAATACATGTAAATCTTTATTTTAATTTAGATAATAATTCATCATCATATAATGAATCAACTAACTAATTTGACTATTTTTTTAACTAAATCCTCCCTCCTATCTAACAAAGATGAAGAATTTTTAAATTTTACTTGTCTCAATTATGAATAAGTTCTATAAGTATATTTTTAATATTGTTTAGATTATTTATTCACTTTGATAATGATAATATCATAACAAATACAAAGATTTAATAATTAAATTTATATTTTAAATGAATTAATTTTATAAAATAATATCATTATTTATATCAATAAATATTTATAACATCCGTATTTTACACGATAATTTTTCAGAAAATTGAAATTATGGTGGAGTAAAGTCCACTTTTTCCGCACCATTATACTTAAAAATATTAGTACAATTCTCCCTTTTTTTTCACCCTTTCTTCCTTTTCTTTCACCCTTTCTTCTCCCCCTCTTCTCTGAATAAAACTACCTGAATCTTCTGTGTTCTCTTCTAGCAAGCTTTAACAATGGCGTCATCTTCATCAGAACAAGAATCAGAATACGAAGAAACCTTCAAAAAAGGCACCATAGTTGAAGTAAGCTCAGAAGACGAAGGTCTTCGAGGTTCCTGGTATACTGCAACAGTTATCCGTTCCCTTTCTCGGAAAACCTATAAAATATTAGTAGAATACCACAATCTTTTTGCGGATGATGCGGGTTCTAAACCTCTTCGTGAATCTGTTGACGCCATTTTAGTTCGGCCCATTCCTCCGCGAGAGCCTCATCGGGTGTTCTCCCTTATGGATGATGTTGATGCTTTTCACCATGATGGTTGGTGGGAAGGCGTTGTTACTAAAGTTTTTGTTCTAGAACCTTCTAAGAATTATTGTTATTCCGTTTTCTTCCGTTGTTCTCGTGAACAGATCGATTTCTGCCCTCAAGATCTTCGGTTACATCGTGAGTGGGTCCGCGGGAATTTGTGGGTCCCGCCTTTGGAACATCATTGTGCTTCTCCTTCTTCTGGGTCTGTCCTTTTTAGCTTTAATTCCTGTAGTAGATTTCATACATGGATGAACTTGATTGGTTGTTTAAAGTATGGAATTTGATGGGTGTTTGTTAATTTTTTTAGATAATTAAAGAGCTAATAAGATATTAATCGGAGCGTTAACACCTTTGATTTAATTGTATTATTGATTAATTATTCAGCTGGTTGTTCAAGGTATGAAATTCGCTTGGTGTTTGTTTATTTGTTTAGATAATTTTTTTCGAGTCGGTATAAGACTAGATAATCTCTAAAGGCTAATTGATCCATCATGTAGGTGGCGAGGATGAACCCTGTCATAAGGGCATAAAGGCGAAAGGAAAAGTATTCTTTAAAGGCAATTTCAAAAATTATTATATTTTTTGAACAATTTTGTATCTTTAAACACTCTCCACAAACATGTTAAAAATGCTCAAAATCTCTATTAATACAGGCAAGACCTTAAGATGTTAATGGAAAAGTTACCACTTTTTAAGTTAGGTTCATGATTAGTAAGAATAATTAAGGGGAATAACGGCTGTGATTTTGTGTTTAAATGCTGTGGGAGTAGACCACAATGAAGGAGATAAAATTTAGTTACTGATTTTTGGATAAATGTGTTTTGGGGAGTATTGGACTATTAGTGAATGGATGATGCATGACAAGGTTTGGCTAGATGGGTCCTTGTATCTCCAACTGGGTTGTACTGGATTCTTTGCACATTTCTTGATTATTAAATTATTTAACTTCCCTTTTCATTTTTAAAGAAAGATACTACATATGCTTTGTTTGGATGTTTTGCTGTACTTTTTGGTAAATAAATATTCATGAGTAGTTAATTTGTGAGGTATGATTCGAGAAGTAGAATTCATGTGGACTAGTGAATTCTCGTTAATTTAGCCGACCTATGTCTTTTGGTACTGAGGCTATAACATTAACTAAATGTTTATTTGGATAAAACTCAATAACTTTTAATCATATGAGTATATTATGTCTGTAATTCATGCATTAGTTCATAAAATTGGAAACTCTTGTAATCCTATTAGTCTTGTGTAAGGAGTGGAGTTTGGTTTTTCATATGGCTCGAGCATGTTTGGATTATGTTACAAATATTGGTTTATGTTATGGACACCAACAGTAACAGTTGATGTCCTTACCAAGAAAAGAGAAAAATGGAAGTAAAAAATAATGCTTATCTATTTTTTGCTGATTGGCAGCGCGAGAAAAAGGAGTGGGGAAGACGGGAGAAATGGTTATCATTTAGCTGGTGATATGGATAGGGGAACGGGGAACGGAAGAGATGTAAGAAGGAAAAGCGGAAACACTCCAACGAAACAAGGTTTGACGATGAATGGAAATTGCACACTACAAAGGAGGAGCAACAGTCGTATTATCAACAATGGTGCTAGTAAGAAACAAGGATTGACAACCTATGGAAACGTTAAAAGATCAAGGAAGTAGGGTTAATAACTTTTCAGGTAAAATTGTTCGCTGTATGAAACTTTTTATGGTATCTTATGGTTAATAACCTTCAAAATAAAAAATGACTTGATCTTTTGCATGCTTCAAAGTTCAAAGAATAAGATGAAGAGATAATTAAATCCTTTGTCCTCTCATTTCTTTTGTCATCTGCTTTTTTTAATTTTCTATTTTTTTAACGGCACGTCTTGTATGAGACTGTCTCACGTTGAGACAACATCAAAACAAGTAGCCCATAGGCTAGAAGTTTCTATTAATTGGGCTATTTAATCTAAGTATGCGGCATGTCTCATGTTGTTGGCATGTTATTGGTAGTTGTAATGCTTTAATTATGGCTCAATGGGATGATAATGGTGAGATGAACTTTAGTATATAGAACTAAGAAGTATAATGGAGGATAGACAAACTATTATAACAAACACACTTCCTAGTGCAGCGTGCAATAAACTCTCTCTGGTGTACTAAAAAAAATTAGGGAAGTAATAGTTGATCCACATCCAATACGGTAGGATTTTTTTTGAATTTTTGTTGTCCTAGAAGGACAAATGTGCTCATTGGAGATGCTCTACTTTGGGTGTAAAGAAGTGTAAAATATGCTAATGGAAGAATTCTGAGGTCACACCCTCTAAGTAACATGCTTGAATGTGATCTCAGCGTATCGAGCATAGCTGAGATCTTGTCCTGTCAAAGAACACCAAAACATAGATGTAGATGTTAGTATTATGAGAGTATTCATAATGAATAGTACTTGGTTTATGTAAGAAGGCGATTTTCATGACTATGTTTTAGGATCAAATGCTTGCTTGGGTCTTGATGAAGGGATTCCCTTATCCCTTCCTCTCATGTCCTCAAGGCTGACCATGCTAAGGTTGACAACCCGTGACTGGTTAGGTCATGCTGGGACATTCAACTTCCTAACTTAGGAAAAAGTGATAAAATTTAGAATGGTTTGAAAATTGTTTTCTTCTGTACATTGGTGTTAGAATGTCATTTGAGTGAGCTAATTGACATGTTGCTGAATTGTTTTTGATTCACAACAGGTCGACAACTAGCAAAAAGGTGATGGATGATGGTCTCTGTTTTCTTACAAGAGCTTCGTGGAGGACGTTGTGGTTTTGTTGCCTCACCTATGATTTCTTGCAGCTTTTGAAGCATTGCAGGCACCAGAATTCTATAATGGTAAGCTCCCTTCACAGTTTACACTTTAAGCTAGTTGGCAAAGTTCATCGGTGACGTTGTTGATCCTCCTTTTGGAACAGAATCATGTATAGGCTCTTATTACGTTTGGAAATTCATTGCAAACTTTTATATTTCTAATGGGATGTCGGGGTTATTGGTATTAAATAATGGTATTAAATAATGGTAATAATAGTTTTAGATTAAATTTTCTCAAAGTGTGATGTCAATCCCATGGTAAGGAACCTCAATCTAAAACATGTGTTCTTCTTCATAAATTTTCATTTTCTAATACTAACTCTTCAAGTGGTAAATGAATGAGAATGAATTTTGCGAGGAAAAAAATGATTGAAGAAGGACAAGCATCACCATAAACCTTGTCAAGGAGTTTTCTAGCTGAATTAGTTTAAATTTTCATTACCATTCAAACTATTTAATACCCGCCAACAGGCATACTGTCTCGTAGGCCATGGAGTGTGCCTCTGAATTTAGGTGTGTAGAAAAGCTATCAAGGCTAGTATCACTTGAGCTCAACTTATGTGAATTTATTGAGAGAAATTTAATAAGTTGCCGCATAAAGAAAAAGGCACCATGTCTTGCAAGAAGTCACTCTTAGACAGTTTTATACAAGGCTAAAAGATTTTTTAATATCCAACTTGCCTAATATACAATAAACTCACTGCAGAAGATTTTTCATTACCACTACAGTACTAGATTGTCAGTTTGTCTCACACTGATCAATAGATAATAGTAAATGGTTTCTTGAAATCTAATGGAACTTTTCAGGTTCTAGAGGGGGTAAAAAAATTTTGTAGTCACTGTCTATAGTGCAAAAATGCGTAAAGGTATCAGTCAAAAGTATGATACCCCTTGATACAGTGCAAAATACGGTTTTTGAAACACCTTAGAACTCGGGATTTATCAATTTGACTTGTTTGAAAATCTTTACAATGCGGTGCAATGCGGCTCTGTTTTTGCACTATGATTAAGACAAACAAATAATATTGGTTTAATGCAACTCTTTGCCATTTTGAGGTTGTTTTATTCATTCTTGTAAAAGATCCCTTTTAAGTGGATGGTTCTTTTGATGCCTCCCTTGCTTTCTAGATTTTTTTTAAAAGAAAATCATGTAATAGATAAAAAAATTGCAGAAACATTAACTGGTATATTCTTTTTGGCAGAAAAAAAAACTGGCTCAGATATAAGGATGCTGCTGAAGTTTTGGTTACAAGTGGTTTCTGTAGCAGTAATGCCTGTGACACAGATGAGCTTTTGCTTTTCATTTTCGAGGGTCTGCGTTAGATATGGTGTAGGAAGTGTATCGATATCATTTGTATATAACTACTAGTAAACAAATGAACGTAGCAGCATCATGCTGTCTGTTGATCATGTTATATGTCAATTTTTCTCGTGCCAGAACTCTTCTGGCAAACAAATGCTTCTTGGAAGCTCGAGTAGTTGAGTCTACTCGAAAATACCATAACTATGTAATTGAACATACTATTACAATTTAATATTATTTTTGCAGTTTTTTGGATTTCGTACTTGTCATGTGCATGTTTTTAATCGTAAAGAAAATTCAGTTTTTAATCGTAAACAACTCCCATAGCGTCCTTTTTTTCAAAGATAAAAAGTGGCGTTTGAATTTTTGATTTCAATGGCACTGGAATGACAGGGGAAGAGGTTGTAATGGAGGAAATCGAGTAGCAGAGACATTCATGGGGGAAACCGTTCAAAGCATGATAGGTACAAGGGAGCGACAATGGGGGAGGTGGTTTCGGTTTCGGTAGTGGGGAACTGGGTAGGGAGGTAGGGTGGGGGGCAGCTCGAGGAGGGAGACAAAAAGGTTTTAGTATTTTAGATAGTCTAATTAATAAAAATTATAAGCATGTAAACCCTTTATTTTAAACGTATCATCGAGTGACAATTTCTTGTGAGAGTAGATCCTACAAGTGACAAATAATTTAATATTTTACTTGATAAGATTTTGACGGTTTTACTTGACTTTGATTAATTGGATTAATTATTATAAGGTCTTACTCCTAATCTTATTCTATTACATACATATACTATACTAGTACGCAACACGTCAAGACAGCTTCTTATCCATTTCTAGTTCATAGGTTCCGATGGAAATAACCATTGACGAATTTTAGCTACTATGAACACCACCACTTTCAACCCTCCTCCTACCTATCCTTCTTCAACTCCACCAAAATTCCCAGAAATCTCAAACTGCAAATCCATCAACCAATTGAAACAAATTCATGCCAGACTCATAAAAACTGCTCAAATTCATGACCCTCTAATATCAGCAGAACTTCTCAGTTGCTCTGCTCTCACTCTTAAAAACCTCACCTATGCTCGTCTTCTCTTCTACAACATGAACCAACCAAACCGCTTCTCATATAACACCATTATTAGAGCTATTACAGAAATTGAAGATGACCCAGTGGAAGCTTTTTCTGTTTTTACCCTTATGTTTTATGATCAGTTTGTTTCTCCAAACAAGTTTACATTCCCTTCTGTGCTTAAAGCTTGCGCAAAGTTGCAAAATCTGATTGCGGGTAAACAAATTCATGCTCTAATTGTGAAATATGGTTTGGAAGATGATGGGTTTGTGGTTAGCAATCTTTTGAGGATGTATGTTATGTGTGGTGAAATAGGTGATGCTCATTTACTGTTTTCTTTGAAGATTTTGTATGATGATGATGATGATGATGATGATGATGATGATAATAATAATAATAATAATAATAATAATAATAATAATAATAATAATAATGATGATGATGATGATGATGATGATGATGATAATGATAATGATAGTAGGATGAGACAAGAAGGTGATGTAGTTTTATGGAATGTGATGGTTGATGGGTATATTAAGCTTGGGGATTTTGGCGCTGCCCGCCAACTGTTTGATAAAATGCCTAGGAGAAGTATAGTTTCATGGAATGGGATGATAGCTGGGTATGCTCAATGTGGTAGGTTTAAGGAAGCAATTGAGGTTTTTAGAGAGATGCAAATGGTGGATGAGAATGTTAAACCTAATTATGTAACATTGGTTAGTATTCTGCCAGCAATTTCTCATTTGGGTGCACTTGAATTAGGCAAGTGGATTCATTTGTATGCTGATAGAAATGGTATTGAGATTGATGATGTGCTTGGCTCTGCTCTTATTGATATGTATGCCAAGTGTGGTAGTGTTGATAAGGGACTCCAAATCTTTGAGAGCCTTCCAAAAAAGAGTACTATAACATGGAATGCTGTTATAAATGGGCTTGCTATTCATGGTCGTGCTACCGAATCTATACAGTATTTCTATAGGATGCTAGATTTGGGGATTAAACCGACTGATGTTACCTACATCGGTGTTATAACCGCTTGTAGCCATGGCGGAAAAGTTAAGGAAGGAAAAATGTTTTTCGATCACATGATTCGGGTATCCAGGTTGAAGCCTAGGATTGAGCATTATGGTTGTATGGTAGATCTGTTGGGTCGTAATGAAAAATTACACGAAGCTGAGAAATTTATAAGTGATATGCCTATGAAACCAGATGCTGTCATTTGGAAGGCCTTATTAGGCGCTTGTAAGATGCACGGGGACATCGAAATGGGAAGACGCGTAGCCAAACATCTAATGGAAATTGTTCCGTCTGATAGTGGATCATATATTGCTCTATCAAATTTGTATGCATCTTTAGGAGATTGGGATGGAGTTGCTCAGGTCAGGCTATTGATGAAGAACAGAAACATAAGAAAAGATCCCGGTTGTAGTTGGATTGAGCTCAATGGAGTCATTCACGAGTTTTTCGTAGAAGATGACTCGCACCCATGTACTAATGAGATTCGTTTGATGTTGAAGGAGATTTCTAGCAGATTGCAGTCGATAGGTTACAAGCCAAATACCACACAAGTTTTGCTTAATGTGGATGAAGAAGCAAAACAAAGTGCTTTAGTCCATCATAGTGAAAAGATTGCTGTTGCATATGGGTTAATCAGTACTAACTCTCGAACACCACTTCGGGTTGTTAAAAATCTGCGAATATGCGATGATTGTCATTCATCGATCAAACTTATCTCCAAATTGTATAACCGAAGAATTGTTGTAAGAGATCGCAAGCGATTTCATCATTTCGAGGATGGGTTATGTTCTTGTTGTGACTGCTGGTAAATTTCTCATGATATGAATGAAGATAGACAGTCTGAACCAAGTAATATTGGCTCACATATGGTCTTAAACTCGAGGGATTTAAATCCCAAAAGTGAGCTAACTTGGGAAAAAGTTTAGCTTTCACTCCATTCCAAGGGTTTGATCAAATCCCTTTAGGCCAGTGTAAAATGGTTCTAGGTGTCATATGTAATGCTCCGGTTCCCTGTTTTGAGACATGGAGCTATAGCAATGTATATCATGTGGTAGTGGCAAGGCCGTTCCTGATCCGAGGCAAGGTATATATTTGTCTAGAGCACAAAGCTAGAAAGAGGCCCAATACCTCAATTCATCAATGTTGTCATGTAGTACGTAGAATACTGAATGGTAACTTTGTTTTTGCCAAACACCCATTAATGCACGAAATCAACCCTCTATAGAAAGGGCTGATTTTATTTTGCCTAGGATTCATAAAACTTGCAATGACTCTGTCTCATATGGGGTGCAGTTTCATTCATGTAACTCAGATTTTTACCACTTATGTAAATAGATGAGATCCTTATAGATCAAACAAAGAGATACTGAATAAGATGGAAGTATATAACATAATATTTTCTTTTACATTACACTATAAGAAGGATCTCAAATACTCCTAGTACAAAACACAATCTAAATCGAACTCCTCTTCCAACCTAAAGAGGTAATCATCTTTGTGTTGCAAATAGATTTGTGTACATTTTATTCACTTGAACAAAAATTGGCACTGAAATTTGACAAGCAAAAGGTCTTCAAACTAGAAATCCCACTACATCTCAAATAAATTCTTTAACATACGAGCATGGGTTGAAGTAAAAGTTTATATTTCGGAATTAAATAGCTGAAACACATGCAAAAAGTTATTGTGGAATAACGAGTACATAAAAGAGATATACTGATTAACATCTCATTCAGTGATACTGATTAACATCTCATTCAGTGATGTAAAATTTCCATGTGATATAGACATATACTCAACATCTTTCTCTTCTATATTTGGTACCAATATGGCAATACCATAAGCAAAATCTTCAAAATAGGGACTTTCTAGCACACGTACTCCCTTCCTCTCATGAAATTTACCATTTTTCTTTTTAGTTTGTTTTATAAAATTTACATTATTTTTTTTAATTTTGACACTCGCACTTTGTCATTAATTTTTATCAATATACTTAACTCGTCTTTTTCATTTTATTTACATATTTCTCTTACTTCTTCATAAAATACCATTTTATCTATTTTCTTAATGTTCCCACGGATTGTCAATAAAACAATTTTCATGTGATAGAGTATACTTATAGATTACTCCTACTTGAAAGTGACGGTAATAGTGATACTGAGTGATAGTGAAAGATAGAGAATGTAAAAATTTGTTTAAGACTATAAATCTACAATTATTAAATCATCAAAGACTTAATTTAATCCATATTTGTATATAGGTCTAGCCCAACACACCACATCTTGCTAGGCCCAAAATATCTGAATTTTAGAAAAAGTTGAGCGAAAAAATAAAAAAAATTAAGTAAATAAGCGAAATTCTAAATTTTTCCCAAAAGTAAGCGTCCAAACCCCAAAGCTGTGCTTTGGAGCTGTTCGCAGTTACTAACTGCGAACAGCTATAAAAGACAAAAGAGTTGTTCGCAGTTAGTAACTGCGAACAGGCTTTTTTGTCTTTTATAGCTGTTCGCAGTTACTAACTGCGGACAGCTAATTAATTTTTTTTTTCCTTTATTTTTGAGTTGTTGTTTGTTGTAATTGCACTAGAGACATTAGAATAATTAATTACAAGTCGATGTATTTTTAAGGCGACATGATTCATCGCCAAAACTCCGATCATTCATAAGTCAAAGTTTGGAGCTTATGATAAAGTAATTAAACATGTATATACAACAAAATATACACAAATGTTTGAAATATACAAGTCAATTAAAATATATATATATATATATATATATATGTACATAGTCGATCCAAATACACAAAAGGTAATCGTTAACGCTCACGAACCCTCATCTACCTTATCCAACTGAGTTGGTCTCCTTCGCCTCCTACGATAGAAAGAGGCGTTCGCGTGACGCTCTGGCAGTGGAGGGGACTGGTACTGTGATGACTGTGATGGCCCAGCCTGCGAGGTCCCCGCAGCGTCAACGGGATATGAATGATCCATCTCCTCCAAATGGTAGTCATAGGAAGGAGAGCATGCCATGTGCGTATGGGAGATAGTCGGTGAATGTTGTGCAGCGACTTCCAGTATGAAGTGCTGGAACTGCGAGCCGACGAGCATGCCATGCGCAATCTCCCTCACCGGCTCCTCCTGGCTGTACCGCATCACGTTTGCCGCACCTTGTGCCTGCAATTAATATTTAGATAATGTAACATTTTATTATTTAATTGGCAACTTAATCAAATAAATGAAAATGAAGACTTACAAATTGAATGCTCCCACATCGCATCTATAGCCTCATCATCCTCAACAGGAAAGGCAATAAATTCTCCACTCAAGGCATATTTAAAGCTTATATTTACGGTACTTCTAGTAGGGTCCAATCCAATCTTAGAAGATATAAAACGTCTAAAGTGATTCAAATCCATGTTCGAATTGCAAGCAAACAACTTACGTCTTCCCCCAACATAATGAACTTTGCCATTATTTTCTCTAATACAACCATTCCAAAAACATACTATAGTGACGCAAAATGATGTCATTTTCTACATTAACACAAAGAAAATCAACATCAACATCAACTCATGCCCATACAAGTACATTATATTCATTTGATTATAATCTTTTTTGGTCTACAAATTATTCAAATCCATAATGTAGCTAAGTTCATACATATATAATACACATAATCCAAATAATAAATCAATTCATAAGTTCACAAACAACATTTCTAATACCAACATCAACATCAACATTTTCTAATAATATTCAACTAATACAATAACATTACTTCAAAATCCAACATAAAGCTATAAAAACAATTAGAAATTACCTTCAATGCTTATGGATGATTAAGATTAGTCTTGATTTAACAACTACAAACCTACATTTGAAAAAATAAACAAATTTGGTTAAAACCCTAAAATCCAAATATACACAAAAAAAACACAAAAAAATTTACCTTTGCGCAAGCTATAGTATCCCACACTAATTTTGAAGTGCCAAATTGAAAGAGGATTGCACGATTTGATGGAATGAATCAAAGGTTTTAGAGGGAGAAGGTGGAAATGTCGAGTGAGGTAGGGTTTGAGAAATGGGATTTTGCGAAAAACAGAAACTGATCTGAATTTGTATATCAGGTCTGTTCGCAGTTACAGCCTGTTCGCAGTTACTAACTGCGAACAGCTCTTTTGTCTTTTATAGCTGTTCGCAGTTAGTAACTGCGAACAGCTCCAAAGCACAGCTTTGGGGTTTGGACGCTTACTTTTGGGAAAAGTTTAGAATTTCGCTTATTTGCTTAATTTTTTTTATTTTTTCGCTCAACTTTTCTAAAATTCAAAATATCTTAAACGGATAAGGGGCGTGTATCAAAAGTTATTTGAGACTTGGGTCTAAACCGTAAATACTAAATAGTATTCTCATGAAGCGAATCAACTATCTTGAATTTGGTCATCTTAGGTACTTTTATCTTCCATTAATATCTACTTGGGTGTCAGAGATAGTTTCAGAAACACCCTCCACAGTCCACCCCTTGATGTGTATTACTTGTGTAGTTATAATCTCATGTAATATACAGTGACGAACGAGCTACTAATTAATTGACAATTCTCCCACAAATATTCCCTTCAAATCTGATCAACGTCAATTGGCAATTGTGTTCATAACCATACATGAAGAATATTAGAAATATTTAAGGCCAAAAAGACTTACGGTTTGTCTTGGATTCGTCCTCTTGGAAGTTGCATCTAAGTCATTTTAATGCCTCCCAACTAACTTGTTAGGCTGTTACCTGTCCTTTTCGTCCCGTATTTTGCCATCAATGAAATTCATGTCTTTTTAGCTCTTTACAATGAAACTTGTCGTAAATTTTTATAATTTTTGGGAAAACTTACACTTCTTTTTAACTTTTCATTTATATATTTAACTCACATTTTCATATCGTCCATATATTTATCACTTTCTCATATTATCAATCTTTTATGTTGGAATGGTTTATCTCACACCGATATATTAAATATGGTGTGTGCATTTTATAAGTTGTTGTAGCCCTTGCTCCAATTAAATATAATTTTAGGATGATATCTCTCTTTAGCTTATTAAGCACATGCACCTCATGTTTCCTGATTATATGTATAAATCCAGCAAACTTAACATGGTATTAGAGCCGATGGTTCGATCAAAAGTTAAAATGAAAGTCTGAATTAATGACATTCTTACCTTAATTGATTACTCCAACATGCAAATTTGCATGTTGCGGTGTAGGAATGGTCAATCTCACATCATTGAATTAAAGACGATGTCCACACTATATAAGTAACTAAAGCCCTTCCCTCCCTACCATATGGTTTTGGAATGGTATCCTTAACGTGTGCACCTTATATTTTCCGATTGTATGCTAGCATTAACAATAAGTCTGGCTAAACTTAATATATTTGCTTTTTTCGTCACATACCTATAAGATAAATTTGGTGATTTGGGGATTACATTACAATTTTCACTTTACTTGACTACATCCTCTGTTTTTCCGTCTCTGTAAACTTAAAAAGCTTCAAAATCTAATCACACACCGTCATATTGTATGTGGCTTAGCTGTTTATTAAGTAAAACCATTGATTGTTTGAATTTTTAAAGGTAGGCTGAGGGAAAAAAAGAGGAGAGACGGTGTGAATCCAACTCAAGTAAACAAAAAAGTTATATTTGCTCTAATTAAGACAAGACACGATTTTTATAAGGCAAAGTTAATTTTAAACATTTTTGAACTCACATTTTTTCTGTTTCTTTTTGGGTCAAGCAAAAGTCTAGTCCATAATTAGAGCAAGAAAATGGGTTTGAGCAAAGTGTATGATTGATTGGGAATAAAAACTAAAAAAAACCCATAAACCTACTAACAAATAACAACTGTATTAATTAACAGGTATTATATCAGTTGAAGTCAATTGAAGTAAGTATTACGGTTGCAAGTGCAACGTTTGTGATACCGTGATTTGTTCTTACGTAATAAGTTTATGTTTATGATACCAAGTTTATGAAAAATACATGCGTTGAACAAGTTAAAACACTATATATAACAGAAAAGATGAAGAAATTCTCGGTACAAATAGGGAAGGGAAGTGAAGGTAACAATTCCACTCTTTTAATAGTAGTTCATTAGATAATGTTAAAAAGTGTCTATTATTAATCGCATGTAATCACGTGTGAGTTGTCTCATATCGGAGAAAAGAGAAGAAGATATTTCACTTTATAAACTTAAATAGTAATTCCTACTACTACCAATTGGTTATAGTGTTAAATCTTTTTTGGGTTTGTACGTGAGATACCTCTTCTTCTCCTTATTTGGGTTGCCTAGACTCATTTTTTAAATTCTAATTCTAATATGGTATCTGCCAAATTCTAATATTCTATCAAAGTTTGGTTTGTTGTTGGACCTTTTATGACTGTGCTTTTATCTTACCACTAGTTAAAGAGACCTTAAATTGGATGTTCATTTCCAACGAAGTTTGTTAACCTCTTCTTGTTTGGGTTGTCGGACCCATTTTCTAAATTCTACTACATACTATCCGACATCTGTCCATAGTGTAAAATTGTGGTAATGATTGCGGTAACGGGAGTGATATAATTATGCCTAAATATCGGTAAAACCATAAGATGTTTCTTGTATGGATTAAAACAGTCTTTTTACACCTTTATAACGCTAAAAAATCAATTCCTTTATTTTGAAAATCTTTACCAGCTCATGCAATACGGCCTTGTTTTTAACACTATGTATCCATCTCATAATACAGTACTAGAATTTACCTTGTGTTTGTAGGCTCTCTGCTCAGAAGCATCAAGGAAATAAGATGTTGGGTTGGCGTGAAATGGTTGATGGAAAGGTGACCAACAAAATTTAAGAATTGATATGACTACATTAATTTTTATGATATTGCATAAATTGAGTTTTTTTTTTTCAATTTTTGTTGATGAATTGGTTAGTGGGGGTCCTATATCTGGAAAACATACAAGGATGTTTATGAAGAAGTGCTCACAATTGGTTCTGCATTACGGGCGTGTGGTGCACAACCCGTAAGCTACCTTAAAGCTTATACTCTCTCCGTTTCAAAAATACATTCATATTTGATTAAAATAATAGACTTATAAATAAAAAGGTAGAACATATATTTGGGACCGACGGATAATGTTTCTTCATGACCAAATGGATAATCTTGCTGATCATTGATTATGTTATCTTATAGGGTGCAAGGATTGGGATATATGGTGTTAATTGTCCTCAATGGATTATGGCTATGGAGGTTTGTTGCATGAACTTTTCATTTTATACCTAAATTACCTAGAATAATCCAACCTTTTATTGATTTTCTTACAATAATCCCAACTTTTGCTTAACCGTAAATAATCCCAATTTTAGGTTCACTCACCCAAGAACATTGTTTTTTAAATGGTAGTTTAATTTATGTGACTTCCACCTATGTGGGTTTAAAGGGGTAAGATGTACGCAACTATACCCTTATAATAACGAAGAAATTGTTTCTGATTGACCCTTGATATGAAACATCTTCTGCAACTTCATATAAATAACAAGTCCACGTAATATAATAAATCGACTGAATTTTTTCTGTTTTATGTACAGGCTTGTAATGCCCATAGTCTGATATGTGTGCCCTTGTATGATACCTTAGGTAGGAACCTCTGGTTTTCGAGAAAACTAGTTTCTATGCAATCATACAAAGTCTGAACTTTTAACTGTCTTGTTCATAACCAGGTCCGAATGCTATAAATTACATAATCGATCATGCAGAGATCGATTATGTTTTCGTTCATCACGACAAAGTTGAAGCAGTATGTGCATAATCTCCTTAGTACTTTCTTTCTACACTGTTACATTGATGATTGATTGTTTCAGCTTGATATATAGATTACCGATTTCTGTCACTATTCGCTGTCATTTTTTGTGTCGAATTTTACAGCTATTGAACTCTGATTGCACCTCTGCTCAACGATTAAAAGGTGAATCCGATCATGGTTCTTTACCCATTAAATTTGTTGTTTCGAGTTTAGACTAAGTTGAACGTATCATTACAGGCTGACATTACGATATTTTGACATCGTAGTTATTGTTAGTTTCACTTGTTTCACCGAGGAACACAATCAGACGACTTGTGATTCAGTGATAAAGGCGTATTCTTGGAATCAGTTCGCTCATTTGGTCGGATCATTCCCCTTTAAGCTCATTATTTTAAGCTTTTTCTGTCATATGTTTCTACAACCCATTCTTGTTCATATAGGGCAACGAAAATCCATCCGAATTAGCGCCTCCACAACCCATTAACATTTGTACGATTATGTACACGAGTGGCACCAGTGGAGATCCGAAAGGCGTTATCCTAACACATGAAAATATCGCCATGTTTATTAGTGGAATGGATATTTTCATGGAACAATTTGAAGACAAGGTAGAGTAGTTAGTTGCTCTAAGCTTCTCAGTCGCACCATTTTGAGAACGATAAGTATCACGATAGAGTGATTAATTATGTACTTCCTTGACAGATGACGGTGGATGATGTGTATCTATCGTTCCTTCCCTTGGCTCATATATTAGACCGTGTGACGGAGGAATATTTCTTCTTTAAGGGCGCCTCGGTTGGCTACTTTCATGGGGTATTCTTTCATTACGTCCTTATATCTTGCAATATGACTGTCGTTTTACATTCGACCTTCCTGACTATTGCGGACTTTTACTATGAAGAATGTAAAAGAAATAAGTGACGATCTCATGGAGTTGAAGCCTACGTTTTTCGCTGGTGTACCTAGACTGTTTGACCGTGTATATGAAGGTACGCCTTAAAACGTCTTCTATATTGAACGAAATAGAATACTTCTAAACTTACTGATGCGTTATCTATGTTAAATTGAATCGTTTAGGCATACAAAAGGCAGTCGAAGCTCTTCTCCCGCACAGGCAGATGATTTTCAACTTTCTTTACAAATAGTAAGTTCGCGTTCATGTTCTATTTACATTTGTATACGACTTATTTTGCCTTTCAATATCTACAAGAAGACAATTTTGAAATGCATTATTGACAGCACGTCTACTTTCGTTTAAAATGCAGCAAGTTGTTTTGGATGAATTTAGGGTACAAACAGAAGCAGGCATCTCCTTTAGCAGATTTGATAGCTTTCAGAAAGGTTATTTCCTGATACATTTATTGTCATTCAAAAATTTATGTTGTTTTACCGTGTACAATTTTTGCACGAAATTCAGGTAAAAGACAAGCTCGGTGGCAGGGTTCGACTTATGGTCAATGGCGCTGCACCTTGGAGCGAAGAAGTGGAGGAGTTTTTGCGAGTTGCTGTTGTTTTGTTCTTCAAGGCTATGGTAAAGGAAACTTTCTGCCCGTTTCTTACTTCGGATTAAGGCTTTGGTGTTGTCGTAAATTGTACTTCTCGGCTATTGTGCAGGAATGACTGAAACCTGTGGACTGTCCACAGCTTGTTTCCCTGATGAAATGTCGTTTTTAGGAACTGTAGGTGCACCAATTGTATACACAGAAATGCGCCTTGAAGAGGTTCTGGAAATGGGTTACCACCAACTAGATGATCCTTCACGCGGAGAGATATGCTTGAGGGGTAAAACCTTTTTTACTGGATACTACAAAAATCCTGAGTTAACCCGAGAATCCATCAGAGATGGATGGTTTCATACAGGTGAAGTCGCCTCCCCTCCGAAAAAAGCCTGATTCCTACCTCTGATCAAAAACCATCTTTGTGTAATAAAATCTTGCTCTTCCGTTTGAAATTGTTAGGTGACATAGGGGAAATGCAACTGAATGGAATGTTAAAGATCATTGATCGAATGAAGAATTTGATCAAGCTCTCTCAAGGAGAGTATGTTGCACTCGAGTATTTAGAGAAAGTATACAGCAGTGCCCCCGTTGTTGAAGATGTAAGCGCTTTTCGTTTTCTCGTTATTTAAGTTTGCTTACTTCTGACTCCAAACAATGCCTATGTACTAGCCAATTAGCTTTGGGGTGACGACATGTTGTCTGTTAATTTTTTTTTCTTTTGAAGATTTGGATTTATGGAGACAGCTTGAAGCCAATGCTGGTTGCTGTTGTGGTACCAAACGAAGATGACACGAAGAAATGGGCAGACCGAAATGGATATAAGGGCACACTCTCCGACTAATGCTCTCTTAACGAGTTCAGAAAGTATGTCCTTTCTGAGCTTACAACTGCAGCCGAAAGAAAAAAGGTGCATACATTACCTTCTTAAATCCACATTCACAAATCTTATCTGTTCTGATCGGATTTGAACTGATCTAAATGTTTTTTTCTTGCTTTTCATCAGCTAAGAGGTTTGGAATATATCAAGAGAGTTATTTTAGAACCACAAACCTTTGAAGTCATACCAGGTTTAATGACATCAACCATGAAAAAAAACATTATCAGGTAAATCAGAGTTTCCTAGTTCCGTTTTTGGTTTTGGTTTCATATGATATTTTGATTTTGACTTCTTCATACTTTGTGCAGGCAGAAACTGATGAATTGTACTACAACTTGGCAAAAGGGAAGTGAATTTCTTAGTGTTTATATGTTAATAAGAGAAGGTATAAAACTCTTAAAATCAAGTGTTGAAGAAGGTGCTTGTTGTCTAGCTTTTCCGTATAAATTCCGCAATTGAAGCTAGACAGCTAGTGTATCAATACAAAGAATGCTGCTATAAACGCACTATAAATATTGAATGCTGCTACAAACGCACTGTAAATATTTATTTATCTCATTGAAATTGATACAATTGACTTTTATATGAGAGTCTACCCGTCACGTTGTAGAAATCTCAACAAGACAAGATGGAGTATTGTATTTCTCTTTTCTTCGAAATGATTGGTTTCTTTAATTTAAATAATACTTGATAATAGAAAATTGTACAAATTGCAATATACTAGAGTTGTTCAACGGATTGCCCATTAAAAAGGGTCAAGCCCATTAGATATTAAAAATCTGTAGTTTAAATCTTCATATCCATATTTCCACTCTTACCCTCCGGATCATCTTTAGTCTTCGTACCGTCTTTAAAAGTTCCTCAATTTTCAATATCCTAAATCATTGTATTAAATAACATCACAACAAAAGTACAGAAACTAGCTTAACAAATAGATCATACCTTTAAAAAACATAAATGGGTAGTTTCTTTAAAGTTGCACACCAAATGCATTTCATAGGTCAAACACTAGTTTACTAAACTTAGTAAGATAATTGGACATGAAATATTTTGTTGTAGCCTTAGGCTGCGTGGTCCCACACCCTTCGAATGCCTTATTGAAGCTCGTGAAGGGTGATGAAGTCGCCCATGTCCTATCTCCTGTTCTTACTATCTTCTCTGTCCTTCTCACGCTTCTTGTAGAGCCTCTCTAAAACCCGTTTTGCTTCGCAGTTGGGGAAGTTTGCAAGATCATAGTAGTGTGGTGCTATATCAACAAGCCTGTTCAAGTATTATAATTGTAAACAAAAATAATTATCGAGTGAATAGTTATCAGACATAGCTAACTGATAGTATTAGATGACGCTGATGTTAGAGATAGAAGGATGGTCTAACCATTCTCCTCGGATATCAGTAACAGTACGAATAAAATTCCGGCTCGTCAACACATATTCATTGTATATAACCCACTCTGGTTTATGGTCCAGGCAGTTTGAAGGATGCAAGTGAACCACCTGGATGGAAGAAAACATAACACAAACAAAGTTCGAGTTATGATCAGTTAAGATCAGTTCTAGCAAATTATAATCATTCAGTTCAGTTCTGGCGAATAATAATCCTCCATTTCAGTTCTAAGTTCAAATAAGTTCAACTCAGTACTAACAAATTCCAAGTTCAATTCAGTTTCAACTTCCAACAGATTCTAAGTTCAATTCAGTTCCATTCAGTTATAACAAATACTTTCAGATCATTTCTACCAAGTCCTTATAAGCTAAGTTTAGTTCTAATTAGTTGGGATAGATATATCCTACAGTAATTTTTTTTAGATTTTCAATACCAGTAGTAATGAGGGTTTTTTAGAAAAAAGGATCAAAAGATAAATAAGTCGATGATTCACTCATCTCATCATCAGCACCTCTCATTGATGACCGAACGTTAACAAAAGGGTCAAGATAGCAAAATGGATTGAAGTATTACTCACTTGGTTATCTTTCACTGTCAAATAGTGTCCTGTTTTTTCCAGATGCGCTACTTGCATAAAATAACCTGCTAGCATTGCTTTCCGTATGTTGACATAGTAGTCCCTGCTATTGAAATCCGTACTGCACAACTTCAGGTTGAATCTGGCCATAATGCGCACAAGTTGCTGCCTCACATTATCAGCAGCCTTCAACGCCCTCTGGTTTACAAAATTCTCATAACACCAGTTTGGATCCTCCTCTGTTATATGAAAAAGGGCAGTGAGCAGGATCACCTCAGGATAAACGAGAGCCAAAAGGACATAAAATGCTTATAGAAGATACTTACGATTCTGCTTGTAGGCATGATATACGTTCAACAAAGTGAGGTGATCCCCGTCAATGTGTCCAAACCTAGCTTTTGCTTCATCTGCAGCTTTCTGGGCCTCCCTAGGCCTCACAAAGCAATTGGGTACTAGATAAAGTAATAGTTACCACAGACGAGGCCCACGGAAGGTCAGCAGATGCATAGAGGCGAGACGATACCATTTGCTTGATGAGAAAATACTGAGAAAATGGATCTATCTGCATCAGCACTTACTTAGAAATTTTATGGCACATGCCAACCAGGGTCATGGAACCCAGACTAGATAGTTGCTGATGGTGATCTATGCAGACTCACAGACATGGAAATGCACATGCATAGAACCATGCATGATGGAACAAGTCTAAACAATACATGCATAGATACATAACCCATGCATATATAGATTAGAAAAGATCAAGTGTGCTGCCAGGGCCACTCTTGCCCCTCACTACCACTTGAATTAGCAGATTTCCAAACTAACGGAGACTCCAAAAATTACGAAGACACAAGACATGTTACCTGAAAGCATTGCTGATATTGAAAGGATTTCATTTGAACAGTTGAACTCAGAGCTAACAACTAGCATCTTTCCCATCTGAGGATCCAGCGGAAATTCGCTCATGATCTCTCCAAGCCTAGTCAGATTACCCTCATCATCCAGTGCACCAAGATAATTCAGCACTTCTAAAGCTCTCATAAGGGTTTCCGGAGCTGGAGGGTCCATAAAGTCAAAATGAACTAGGTCATCAATGCCCAATTTCTTCAGTGTGAGTACGGTATTAGCAAGGTTTGATCGCAGTATTTCTGGATATGTCTGTGGCTGAAGATCATTGTGGAAACTTTTTTCTGTGTACAGCCTAAAGCATTTACCAGGCTGTGTTCTTCCAGCACGACCAGCTCTCTGATGTGCACTTGCCTTTGATATAGGAGACACCAACAATGACTCAACACGAACTCGAGGATTATAGACTTTCTGTTTGGCAAATCCTGGATCAATCACATAAACTATACCATCAATTGTCAAAGATGTTTCTGCAATGTTGGTAGACACCACAATTTTCCTCCCAGGAGGACCTTCCTCTTTTAATGGTGGTGGAGCAGATTCAAATATTTTCTGCTGCATAGCAGGAGGAAGGGTAGAGTATAATGGAACAACTTTCACAGGGCCAACTTGGTCACCCAAATTTGCCACTTCTTTATTAATTTTACGGCAAGCATCCTCAATCTCCTCCTCTCCAGTAAGGAAAACAAGGATATCACCAGGAGGTTCACACATATGTATTTGTACAACGGTTCGAATAGCAGCCTCAAGGTAGTCTCTCTCAGGGTCCTGGGTGTAAAAAATTTCAACAGGATGCAGCCTTCCAGGAACTTTCATGAGAGGTGCACCATTAAAATAATCTTGGAATTTCTCAGCCTCAAGCGTAGCACTCATAACAACCAGCTTTAAGTCAGGTCTGTTCCTCAAAACTTCCTTTAAAAGCCCAAATAACACATCTGTAGCCAATGTCCTTTCATGAGCTTCGTCCAGAATTATAACTTTATACCTTTCCAGGAGCGGATCTGTCATCGCTTCTCTCAAAAGCATACCATCTGTCAGATACCTACGGTATATAGCAAATGTAAATAAGATTTATGATCAATTTCCTGAGAAAGCAATTAAAAAAAATTAGATCTTATTAGAAAGGACATCATACTTCAGAACTGTTTTTGCACTACTACAGTCCTCAAAACGAATGCTGTAACCAACTTCTTCTCCCAGGGTCACATCCATTTCCTCTGCAACTCTTCGTGAGACTGACATCGCTGCCACTCTACGAGGCTGGGTACAAGCAACCATCATTTTCCTCCGTTTATCAGTACTATCAAGTTCCACTGCTTCTATTACAAATTGGGGAATCTGAAAACACCATGTATTGCAGCTCAGAAATACACATTTCAGGCAGGCAAGAAAATGCTCAAATAACAAACATGATCTTTCCCCAGGTTGCTAGATAACTACATGTATATAAAGGCTCTAAATCTTAGACCTATAGCAGCCTATAGCTTAAAATATTATAGAGTGGGCAAAAATTGGGAGACTAATCAAACTATTGGAAGCGCATTCACAGAAAACATTACAGTTAACAACTTTAACAACTTTCAGTTCTACTTTCCCAAATAATACACATTCCATAGTTTTCTCTTAAAATACACTCCTGACAAAATTCAAAAAAAAAACTCCAACTTCACATGTACTGAAGATGCATAAAAATGGGCTAAGTTTACAACAGAAAGTACAGGTGATCAGTAAAACATAATGATCAACTAATATACTTCTATTTTACTTGATACTGTACTTGAAGAATTCATGTAGACAACCACTTGAATTGATATTTTGGTTCACATAGCCGACCCAGTCTTTGAAACTAAAAGACTTGACATTGTAGTTGTATGATTTATTAGAAAAAAATGAAATGAAAGGAAGGGGAGCTAAACGGAGGAATTAGATTTCTTTCATTTGGATAGGCAAATGAAAGGATTCCTTCACATTTTTTTATAAACCAAATTCTTCAATCAATAATAAAAAAGATTTGTAAGAAAAATACACCACTTCTCTTCCTTCACTTACCCTCCCAATCCCTTCCCTTCCCTTCCCCTCCCCTAACCTCTCAAACCCTTCCCTTCCCTTCTCTAATGCTATCAAGTACTATTTCTAGCTAAATTAGATCAGATTTTCATTCCTATCCCCATCAAACAGGCTATCAGAGATTAAATGATTATAAAGGTCATACTTTCGCAAGAGCTCCAAATTTAAGCATCATAAAGTTCTAATTTTCTAACCAAATCGCCATTTCAACAAAAAGATGACTTGAATCCAATACTATTCTTAAAAACAAATTTCATCAATTCAATCAAAAGCGCAACGTTCCATTATTCACAATTATATAAAATGAATAATCAAAATACCACAAAAGTCTAGCAATCAGAATACACAACAAAATACCCAAAAACAAACATAAACACCATCAGAAAAAATCAAATCAATGGATAGAAGAGAAAACTAACCTGAGTAGTTTTACCACTACCAGTTTCACCAACTAAGATAAGAATCTGATTATTATTAAGAACTTGTAAAAACTCCTCTTTTTGCTGCCAAACAGGAAGAGATTTTCGCTTTTCCAAAATTTCGAAAAACCGCGGAGTATAAATTCTTCCATTCCAGCGATTGATCGAAGGATTGACCGTTCCATTGTTCATAATTATTGAGCCACTACTACCGTTGGTTTTAGAAAGCTTGCCGGGATTTAAATTACTATCGTCAACCACGTCGAACAAGCTAACCTTCCTCTTTCTCTCTGTCCCCATTTAAAAAAAATTTAATTCAATCTTTAAAAAAACCCTAATTTCAGCACCAGTAATCAATCCCAATTGTCGGATCCGGAACCCTCCCCAAATGTTTTGCGAAAGGGAGTCCTGTCAGTTTGATATAAGAAGTAGAAACCCTAGCAGAGAGAAAGTAAAGAGGAAGAAGGATGGGCTGTTGTTTGCTTTATATAGCTGGGGTAGGGGACTAGGGTAGAGCCGTAGAGACTAGAGACGCAGAGTAATAGAGGAGGCTGAACCGCTGGATTGTATTCCGGTTTTCCTTCATTTTAAGAGTCGGCTTATACACAAAAAAATCGGCTTTGAGGTTTTGTTTATCACTGTAACAAAGGTTTGCTTATAAAGTTGTTCATTTGAATTATCGGGTGAATTTCAGATTAAGTGTTTCAGTTTAGTTTAATATTGGGTTTTGTTTCTATACTGATTTTTACATAATTATAAATTATTTTATTAAGTCGGATCAATTCGAGTTTGGTCATAAGATCAGGTGAATGGTTATCGGGGGTCTGTTTGAACCCCTCTAGGTTTGAATATCAACACTTACTCTCTTGTGTTTAGGAATTCTCTAGCATACCTTGGATCACATAATACCAACCTCAATTAATAAAAAGCATTATGATATTTTCTATGTATTTGTATTGCCGCTATTCCCGTATTTCTATTGTAATTAACCTTCTAAAAGTCTTAATATTCTGATTAATATAGTATTTTTGGTCTAATAGATATTTGATAAAAGTTTTCCTTTAACATTTGGGGCACACATTGATCACATAGTACACTCGTGGCCGCTCTCCACTTTTTTTTCACCCGTGCTTAATCCTATAAGGTATACTATTGGATATCCCTACAACTTTGGAATATGGGCGTAATGTATTTGAACTTTGAATCATCCCCCTTAGAATGATCTTTCTAGAGACACTATTTCATAACATGACTCATAAATTTTATTCTTCAATAGTTAAACCAATCTTAAACATCATATTTATGATTTATTATTATATATAAATCAATCAATAAAAAAAATATTCCTATTTATCTCTTTTATCTTAAAAATTTTTGTCTATCCCTATCTTCTCTCTAATCCTCCTCCTATAATTTTTCTACTATTTTATCCATTTTCTTCCCTTAATCGTTCTTCATAGTGGTCATATTATTTGTCCTTTAAATTTTCCGTCTATTTATTAGTCAATTTACAAAATTTTATAATGTAATCACGTTATTTTTTTAAGTTTTGAGCATATACTTAAGAATACAATTATATTTGATGCTATACATTATAAAAATGTTGCTTGCTTAATCCTACCAAAGTTTGGGATAAAGTGAGCAAGATGACAATGTTTTTGTAATCAAGATGCGCTTTCTGTAGAAATTATGTCTGGGAAAATACTTTTTCTAACACCCAACTCTATTTTTGACAATTTGCACAAAATAAAATTGGACCCCTATATAGTTTTGGAGCCTTTTCATTTGTCCATATTGCACAAAAAGATTATCGAGCCTGATACTAATGACTAATGAGTATTCTGTATTTTATACACTTTTATAATAAATGATAATGGTAATAGTTAACATCTTACAAGGATATCTATACTTAATAGAGCTTAAATAATTTATACAATAGAGCTTAAAGAATTTATCGTAGTAAACTTTGTATTTATTTATTAGATTGCAAGTATAATACTTGCTTGTTTTGAGAATTGGGTCATGTCTCAGTTAGAGTATGTATTAATTAAATTCTTCAAATAATGTGATGAATTTGATTGTTGCTGCCCCTTCCACCTAATTACACAACTCCATTGTTACCGGCCAAAATCAAGTATTTATCCTCCCTTGTAAGGTTAGTGCACTTAAAGTTAAGTGCCTGTCCGATCTCATTTTGCACATGATTAGCCACATCAAATCTCAACTGACTACTATCTTGGCACGTGGATAACCCAGGAACTTCTTGAAGCAATTGGACGGTGTAGCTGGGTCGAGGGTTCATAAGGAAGAAAATAGGGTCCAAACATTTAAGACCACTTGCAGTGGTTCCATAAAACATAGTTACATGACAGTCCATTGCAACAGGAACTATATATTTATTCATCTCAGAAAATAAAGGACTAAACCTTAACAAATATGGCTCCCTACATGTAGTCCCTTCAGGGCAAACCACAAGATTCCCTTGATTTAAGAGCTTTTTCATCATGATTGCATCTTGATCACGATTTCGTGTTAATCGAAAGGTCTTAATTGGTGCTAAGATTTCTGATACTTTACTTAGGCTATAAGTAACTGCAGTAAGTGGTTTTTTAAGTGCAAAGGAGAGGTAAAGTGGGTCCAACAATGTTCTATGGTTGCAAGCATAGAGTTTTCCTTTTGATGAAGTTTTTAGGTCTAAAGTTGAAGAAACTTTAGGGTTTTTTGTAGAGGTTAATAGCCTTAAGCCACTAAATATAAGAATTGGAGTTGATATATTAATGGGTAGGCATAAAGCAATAAGAATTCTAAATATGGCAAGTAAAATTCCAAAAGGTACCCACAAAAATAGGGCCAAAGTGGATATTGGTGTTGGTCTAAGAGCTAATCTTCCATCATGGAATATTAAAGGTTTGGGGTAGTTTTTACTTGGAAGAGATTGCCATTTACTCCTCATTTCTTCACTTGTTAAATAAAAGTTCTGCAATAAGATTTAAGAATAACATTATTATTAGTATATTAATATAATACTTTGATTCTATCTAATAAACTAGTTATGTGTTATTATTTATTACATTAACATTTGATAACATTAAAATCAATTCATTTTATAATTAAATAATTGACTTTGACAAGTAACAACTTTTCTCTATAATTAATAATTAATTGATCTAAAGTTTATTTATATTATATTGTTTTTTCTTCCAAGTCAATATGAGTTAACCTCATTATCAATCATAACTATTTTTATCCCTTCTTAGATTGTTGACATTTTCATTTATACAATGAATGGACTACTTATCAATTTATACTTAAACTTTACAATTACAATTAATCTGTAAATAACATTAGGTTATGATCTAAATTCTAATACATAATAAATCAATAGTGATATAAATTAATAAAAAGAAAAAAAATGATTATTAATTAATTAAAAAAGTTTAGCTTACAAAAGGAGAACAATGAATGACTTAAGAATGATTTGTTGCCACAAATTCCAAAAACATTGGAACCCATAATATCCACTCCATTATCCTTTCCCAAAATGTTCTTTAGATCATTAACTTCCATCTTATTCTTACTAATATTATCTTCCATTAAACCTAAATAATATCCCTTAAAAACCTTAATCTCTTTTCCAAAAACATACTCAACCTCTAAATAATCTCTTAAAAAACTCTCAACCATCACATGAGGTAACTCACTTAAACCCAATTTCCTCTTACACTTTCTCACCATTTCAAACCCTTCTAACCCAACATCTTCAAGGAAAAACTTAGGCAAAACACATTTTCCCACCCTAAACCCATCTTTCTTGACCCCAAAGAAACTTATCATAACCATTATCTTCAACCCCATTTCTTTGTTAAACAAGCTAATAAAAGGGTACATGATAAGTAGGAGAAAGGCTCTTAAAAGACTTCCTCCTTCGAACGCGAGCATGAAGTAAGGGAACATAGATGATGATTTAAGTAATGTTTCTTCCATGTTGAAGATCAAAGTATAATCATCTTTAGAAATTTGTTCATCTAACCCTAAAAATGAAGGGTATTTTTGATGCTTTGTTTGGGAAGGTGATGAGTTAAAAACATTGCTAAGTTTTCTTTGAAGGTACCTTGAAGTTTTGGAATGTTCATGGAATATTATTCTAATAACGAAGATAATAACAACTCTTAACAAAGAGATATATGTTGCCATTTTTTATGTTTGAGTTTTCTTGCTTTTGGGTTTGATAGTTGTGTGTCCATGTATTTATAGGACGACAGTGCCCTTTGTTTTTAGGGATTGTTTGTCAAATGTAGTAAGTCCAGCTGTGTGGCGGTGCACAAGTGTGATCCTTCATTAATTAATTTATTGAATTATGATTGAAAAATATTTGATCAGACTTTTTAATTTAACACGGTTATAAAGCGTTAATTTCTAATATTATACCGGCCAATAAATCATTTAAAAAAAAATAATTAAAAAAATTAAAATTTTATAATATATTATATACTCTAATAATATTACTAACTAAATTTGATAAAAAAATTTTAGATTCAGTTTTTTCAAAAGTAATAAATTTGACTTTTAAAAATTTATAAGATGAGTTTAAAGTATATAAATCAATGAGTTTATGACTATAACTATTAGTCAAAAGCTAATTAACCGTCAATAATTATTCACCTTAAAAGTGAGAGTATCAACTAGACTAGTTAAACTTCATCATTTTCATTTTAGACGTTTAAAAATAAGTGGTGTTCCTCATTTCCTCCAAATAACTAAATTGATAGTAATAGATTGAAAACTAGATACATTTATTTATAAGTTATCCGTTCTCTTTTATTTCAATTTGAAAATTACAAGTAGACTTTTCTTTTAACATATCCGATCTTTTATTTTCATCACCTTATTTTTACGCAAATTATTTAATATGATGACTAGCTATATCTACAAAGATTTCCATGATTCTAAAATTTGGTGGGACAAGGTGCTTTAATTATGTGCATGGAAGAAGTTGATATAACCCTGGTTCATTATCTGCATGCAAGAAATTAACATAGAAAAGTATGCATAAGTTTATGGATCATTTAGGACGATCCTATCTGTGAATATTCATCCATTTCAAAATTTGTCTTTAATTAAAGTGCCGTCTTTTTGGGCGGTTCTTTGCTTTGCTTGAAACTTTGTGTCTACGTTCATTTAAATCATTCCATACTTTCAATCTTTCATGCATTATACATTCATACTACATTGCAAATGAATAGTGCATGTTTGGTTCAAGAATACTGCCTCACAAATCACTTTTTTATTGACTTTTTTATTAGATTATCTTTTAGTTTCTTGGTTCTTCTAACAACTAAAATGTTATTCACGAAAAAACTATCATGAGAAATAAATTTATTAGTTTTTAACTTTTTGATTTTTTTCTATTAAAGCCCAACAGCTAATAATTACATTTAATCAGGTATTTAAGTTATAATTGACTTAAATAACAAGCTTATAAATTAGCAAATCAACTAATACTTCTAATTTAAATTTTCCAACAATTCCAACTAATAGTTATTTTTCAAATTAACATATTCAAAATCTTATTATGTGATTTAATATGTTCTATTATCTATTTGTAGAAATACCAATATAATTGTTATGTTTTAATTGTATAGAATAATACTACTCTACAAACTAATAAATTTACAAATATGACAAGAAACGTTACATAAATAGTATAATCTTAATTTTTATCAATTTTATAGTCACATTTGGGACGGAGGGGTATATTGTAGGAAAATCGATATGAACAATTCAATCTTTCACCCATCTATTGTAAATAATCTCATATTCAGATTATTTTTTAATAATTCAACATTTGCCCATAATTTACAATCAACATAACCTTTTATTACATAATAATTAAACCTTTATCTTTAGTTTGCTATCAACATAATTTATTAGTATGCTGACAATAAATTAAGGGGAAAGGTTAATTTTTCCAAAAATAATTAAAAGTTGGAATTATTCACAATAGATAGTAAAAGATTGGATTATTAATATTAGTTTTTTCTATATTGAGTGCAATACTTAACAACAACGTTTTATAATGCTTTTATATATATATATATATATATATATATATATATATATATATATATATATATATATATATATATATATATATATATATATATATATATATATATATATATATATATATATATATATATATATATATATATATATATATATATATATATATATATATATATATATATATATATATTGTTAAAGCAAGTGCCAATAATCTTAGTGATGACGTTCATTTTAAACATATAGTCGAACATGCTTTGTCTTGTACTTTAGAGAGGGTCGATAAAAATGTGTCGAATATGGGTGGTTTAAGGTTTGGAACGGTTGATGAGAGTTGTTTGATCGAAGCAACAAGAAGAGGAACAGGCTGTGTGTGGCTCGACCAACCGCTCGATCGAGTGAGGTCTTGCTCGACCGGTCGAGCGGGGGTGGCTCGGTCGAGCAATGTGTGCAGAACAAGTCAGTAGCTTCTCTGGAAGCTCGCTCGACTGAGCGAGGTAGTGGCTCGGGTCGAGCGGAAGTTCAGAAGGCTACATTGGATTCTGTTTTCATCAGAATGTGAAGTGACTATGCAATTATGTGGTGCATTACTTCTATTGTTTATTGTAATGTTTATTGTCATAGTTAATTAGGAAGTTAATTGGATGTTAATTGTGAGTTTATGGTGATTTATGAGGGAATACTAAGGGTGATGAATACTTGGCTATAAATAGGATTCATCACCCATAGTAACATTCACCACAAACACACATATTGTTGAGAGGGCTATTGCATTGTTAGAAGCTTGAGAGTGTTCTTACTTTGCTTTAGTATTTGTGATCTTGAGAGATTGTTCTCAAGGTAAGAGAGTTTATTATACTTGTAATTGTTGAATTCATTATAATAAACTACATTTGAGGGGGAGGTATTCAAGATACCTCATAAACACTTGTGTTCTCATTTTGCATTATAATTTTCATTTGTTTTTCTTTGTTGAACCTCTTTGAGGCTTGCGCTTTCATATATATATATATATATATATATATATATAGCTAAAAATGGACGGTATGGATAAAACTGTAGAATTACTTTGAAAAAAAAGTACTTCTACAGTATATATCGTGGTATATGAGACCATCATAATAATGCAAAATCTCTAATGAACTTCTCTTGCATTTTTCCAGGGAGTAATAAACAACTTATATTGTGGCCAAACTATCAGTTAAGTTTTTAATTGATTTGATTTTTTAATATGGTATTAAATCTCTGTTCAAGAGTATGCAAAATAAGTTGTAAATAGTTTCATATTATACAATATCAAAATATTTGTAGGAGTATTTTCTAAGTTTTTTTTTCTTCCTCTAAATAATAGTGTGTATTTTTATATGTTCTAAGTTGTTTTTTTTCTTTATATGAAATATTTCAAGTCTCTTAGTTTGTGTTTGAAAGTCCAATTGCTCTCATGCTACTTTATGTATATATACAAATCCGACTTAATTTATATAGGAGTAGTTAATTATATCCTTATAATTTTATAAACAAATAAATTTTAATTTTTAAGAGCAATTCTTGTATGATATCATTTCACAGTAAGACTGATTTAAACAATGAGTTTAAATTAAAAAATTGGCTATTTAAATATTTAAAACAGCAAGTCTTGTATGAAACCATCTCATTGTGAGACTGACTTATAAAATAGTTCATCAGTAAAAAAAACATTTAAAAAAAATAAAATCTGAATTCACTCTTATACAGAAAAAAGTATTTTTACAACTAATTTGGATTGGCCCAACTGAAATCATCTTATGATGAGACGACCTCAAATCTTCAATAAAGAATTAAACATGCATCCATAAACGTAATTCATATATATTTTCATGTTTGGGAACGATGATTTCATTTGGAAATTTGGAATTAGCTCAAATTTATTGTCTGGCAAATCAAAAATTTTCAAATTTGAATTTGGATCAAATCCCACCATTGTTTTTAAAGTAGTTAAAGTTGAAAATTTAAGAATAAGTATCCAAACCTTATCATTCTCAAATTCTTCATTTATGATTTCATAATTGAAATCCATAATTTGAAATGAAATACTTGTTCCCAAACTACAATAGTAAAATAGTCACACAAATTATTGTGAGAGACGGTCTCTCCAAGAGACACATTAGATATATGGGTCATCATCATCATCATCCTACCCAGTGTATCCCGCTCATAGAAAAATTAGATATATGAGTCAAATAGCCCAATTAATACAAACTAGAGAGAAATAAAAATATAACTAGACGTCTTATTTTAAGATTGTCTTTTTAAGAGTCAACGCACCATGACCATAACATGAAGTAGGTCCTGCTTATAATCGGCCGACATCAAATAGCTGACATCGGCTCAATTGGAGTAACATATTGTTATGGCCCAAAGCCCATTCCATATCTAAGTCTCTCATAAATGCTTCTATATGGCTTCTAAAAACTTCCATATTTCCATTGTAGAAGATTCTAGTCTTGCCTTTTCAAATACTTAATCTTCTCCATTTTATATTACTTTTATCCATGATTTTAGTTTTTTAGTTAAATTTTTCTTGGTTTAATTTTGAGGTGTCCGTTATTTATTTTATAGTAGATAAGACTTCAACAAATGTTAGCATAGTTGAATGTGAATCTACTTTAAATGTGACAACTAAGTTTATTTCTAATTATCTACTTTAAAAATTATGGTCTTTGAATATTAGTTTATCATTTAACTTTTTGGACCACAATGGTTTTACCAAAGTTCAAAATTAGTGTATATTTTTTTATATGTTCTAATTAATTAAACATTTTAAACTTTTGCGAGAGACCGTCTTTTGGTGAAATGGCTACAAAACAAGAAATACATATGCTAATTTGCTAATAATTTGTATTATTAAACTATTTAACCAATCTTTGATGCGCATTTCAAGCAATTAATTGAGCCATAAATAATGCAAAGATTATAGAAGTATTTCGTATCAGATTCATTTATGTATTACAATCTTAAAGTGAAAATGAAAAAAAAAATGTTTTTAAGCATGTATAAATGGCTTCTATAAAGATGATAGTTGAATTATAATATTCATCTATTCATTTGAGTCTGCATTATACGATTTAAAAGATTTCAAAACAACATAACAAGTATATGATTAAAAAATATATGCTACCTTATCTTGATGGATCAATGGATTATGATGCGTCAAATCTTTTGTTGGCAAGTTTGTATGATGAAATTATGGCTGATTTTGTTTTGTTATTGATTTATATCGTTGCATTAAGGAGCAACTTTGATGGGATGATTAATGATGATATTAAGATGTCATGTGTTTTTCTTAATCATTCAAATTAAGTTCTTAAGTGTACTTAGACACATGCTTTTGGTTGCTAAAGAATACAACTAATGATTGAGACCCCGATGGCCGATATACATGCTCTATCAAAGAACACAATCTAGCAAAGGTAGCTAGAAATGAACAAATTTTCGAGACTTTGGGCCAAAATACATAGCAAAGCCAGAAATTGCGAGTTTCAAAAGAAAATATGTACGAATTAAGATTAAGATCAAAATCGTCACTAAAGAGTGTTTCCAACAAATTTATGTAGCTGGTTAATCTAAACAAAAATGGCATCAGCTAATTAACAATGCCACCTTCGGGCCAACACGAACATAGCCACGAAAGGTAAGAGCCAATAAAGTAGACAAATAAACGAAAATACACATACGATACAAGAAAATGGTACTCCTAGCATGTCGATTATCTTATAAGATCTTTGACGACTAGAAGGAGAAAATGTACGACACTTCACAACTACGAATTCGAACCAAAAGACCGAAACTTTGCTCCTTGATCTAAAAATCAGAGTCTAGCAAGATGGGATTCGAGAGATGCAAATATGTACACCACCTCTCGGAGGCCAAACTCTTAAGCATATTATAATACGATCATAGGTTTGGAAATGGAAAGATATGATCAAAGGTTAGAAATTCCATCTATCAAAAAAAAATGAAGTGTCAGATTAGCCTAATACTAACAAGAATTTCTATCCGGCATCCCTACCGTCTTGAACCAGAGGAATCGAACCAGAAGCCATCTCCGAAGAACTACATAAAGAACACGCAAGCGTCAGATATCCGTCATAGGCCATTTACCTAATTCACGAGTGTAATTTGTGCGAAAAAGCTATCAAAATGATTACTTACTCGGGCGACAGAGAAATGGGTTGATTCATCGCATATGTCGGAGCATTGTTGAAAACATGAATCGAAATCAAACCCTCGTTTGCTGCAGCTGCTGCAGGAGATCCCTGAAATTTCCTAGCTAAGCTATTTCCAGAGAATACACCTGCAAGATCAAATCCTAACGACGTTTCAGATTAGTTTAGAGTTTTTTTGAGCGACTGAACATTGTAGTCACGATATAAAGTTGCGAGGTTAGAAAATTATCCGCGGCCTAAAAAGAAGCGTGATCTAAAGTGCAAGAAGGTTCCAACGAATGATTAGTATAAAATAGATCCAATAATCTTGATAATACACGTTTAATTGTTCATAAACGGGAAGTTAGTGGCAGAGCCAATACATGATCCTTCAGCCATATATAATGAAGAAAAACTACCAATTACAAAAAAAGGACATCAAATAGAAGAAGCTGGTGTTAAGGGTTGGAGATGATATACGGGATCAACTGTCGCATAGACGTGCCCTATGGCATCATATATGCGAACTCATGTAACCTGAAAAATTGGAAAGAAAATTACACATAGTTTGAAGCTAAAGACATTTGTGAATTACAACGCAATAATTGAACTAGTAAACTAAAGGCACAAGACGGAAAATGTAGCAAACCTATGTTACTTGGACTCGAGTACTGATGTCGGATGTTGATACGTGTCCAAGTGTCGAATACATATAAATATTCAATTTTACGCCTAAAATGAAGTGTCTAAGCGCCATACTAATGTTTGAGCATCAAGGATCAGACACGGGTACGTGAAGCAAAATAAAGAGTCCAAGTAACATAGCAGCAAACAAATGACGAACTATAATTGGGGTATAACACAGAAGAACATTTCTGTGGTAGGCTACATTTACTTGTGCGAGTAAAGAGTTCAGAAAGCAAAACCACAACCTTCCTTTTTCCTTAAACAAACGCTTTGCAACTGATCATGTGCAATGCTTTCACTACAGAAGACAAAGAAGTTCAACATTTTCCAAATTATATGTCATAATAATGTCATTGAAGCTTCAGTGTGCTTCTATTTGAACAACCAAATCTTTATATGACCGAAACAACACTTGAGCAACTACCATAATAAACAGCAGAACTTTCATTCTCCGGGGAATAATGAGATGAAGCTCAAAAAGTCTATATTCTATAAATAGCAGCCTAACATAGATAACGTTAGTAGAGAGACTTTCATTCTCGGGGGCATTGTTGAATCTCAAAGGTGCGGTGCACCTATCTAAAAGTCTCACCATAAATTAGCTTGAAACAGCATTATAAGTGTATGACTAGCTTCAAAATTTATGGCGAAAGTACACCTCATAGTGCTCCAAAGTTTGTAGTGATAGCTGACAATAAACGTCAACAGCTTGCTCAGCTTGACACAAAACAACAAACACAGTAAGAGAGCACCAAACGACGTTGGATAATTTTCAGAAAAGGATTACCATTTGCCGTTCAGGTTTCCACTTTCCACATATTAGGTTTCACAATCAACAGGCTATCACAACTTTTCAAGTTATGAGTAGGCCATCAAGTATATATATGTTAGTCAACCTCTCTCTAATTCTTCGATGTGGAATCACATATGGGTTATTTTCCAGCAAAATCTTCAGGAAACAAGGATTTGGTGTCTTTAGAGGATTTCCTATCTCTAATTAGCATTCATGTTTGGTCATATAATATATCAATCGAATCGAATCAAATCATGCATCAGTAATTTCAAAAGGCCTCCAAGAGCAGGCCCCTTCATTCGAAAGAACAACATGTCAAACAAGAACAAGCCAACAGAACAACAAATGCATGAAAAGAAGCTGAAACTCTGAAAGTTCCAATCCAAACCACTATACCTTGAAAGACTATAATGAGGAAGAACAGAACAGTTATCACCAGTGCAGTTATGCTACTACCAGAAGCAGGTCGCTTAGCTTCTTTCATCTTCCTAAACGCTTTAATCCGTTCAATTCTAGCCCGTTTCCTCGCAGCAAGCTCTGAAAACTCCTTCACCAATTTCAGGTCAGATGGAAACAACAATGGACCATTAGGAGGCCGAGGCGGTTTCGAAGCATTCTTCAACCCCACCTTTTTCCTATGCTCATTCGGATTCTTCTTCTCTAAAAGAACAGCAAGGTCTCTAACTTCTTCACCTCCCAAACGTTTTTCAATAGGTAAATCTACGCCCCGACCGCCAATATCACTCGGTTTCAACAAACTATCCCTTAAATCCATCTCAGTGACATTGGTTGTCAATCCATTATAGCTTGCAACCCCGCCTTGCGCCCTAATCGACGTTTTCCCCTCTTCCTCTGAGGTAGTGCCACCATATTCAATATCAACCAAACACTCCCCTTCTCTAGAAGCCATATGGTGACAACTAATGTATTTTAACACCTACAATCTTTTTCTTCTATATCATATAATATGAAAAGTACTTAAACTAAAGGCTTATTGTTATAGTCCACTAAAACTTGTATTAATCAATTGAAATCAAAGCCAAAAAAACAGAAAGAGTAGTAATTCACCCACTTTATGTCAAATTCAATTACCCTTTTAAGGAATGAAATGGACGATTTATTTTTCAACAAACAAAATAATCAAGGAATTTGGGAGATCCACCTCAATCTTTGGCTGATTATTGGCAAATTTAACCCTGCACCTCTAACTACCCAAAATACCTGCAACATTATCCAGAAGATCATTAAACACAATCAATTTAACACCAAAAAGATTCAATGTTTGGCACAAAATTGAAATCATAATGAAGAAAAAACCCATCTTTTTTCCTTTTTTTGAATTTTTTTTGTGGGTAGGTAAATGGACTGCATTTAAGCATTTTCCCATTACTTGTACTTAAAATAGTTTGGAAATCAATACAAATTATTCATCAAATTCTATTAAGCTAACCCAAAAAATAATTCTCCCAGGATTACATAACAGAATAACACCCAGATATAATTTATTTAATTTCAATAAATTGATAAAAAGGTGCAATAATCACAATGCCCAGAATACAAAATTATAAATTGATAAAAATCCCAGAAAAAAAAAAAGGAAAAAAATTGATAAAATAAAGAACATTTGGATAAGAAGAATCTACCAACCTCATAGGAGCAGGGAATAAAACCCTAGATCACAGGGAAAAGGAAGCAGAAAGAGAAGATGAAGATGTATTTTAACAAAAAAAATCCGGAAATTTAGGATAAAATTATTGGAATTAAAATTAGGTTCTCCAAAAATTTAGCTTCTTTGTAATATCATCCCTTCACTTCATCTATCAATAAAATTTCAACTCCAAAATCACAAAATTTTAAGAAAAGAAAAGAAATTCCACAAAATAATAAGTAAATAAAAGGATAGATTTATGTAGGGATAAAATCAAAAAATGTGACATAAAAGGACAAAATAAAATTTGAAAAAATTGTACTACCCGAATGGAATAAAACCAAATAAAACGGATTGGATAATAAGGAAGACGACAACAACAACCACCAAAAATCAAAAAAAAGGAAAATAAAAAGCTGTGGGTTGTTATTGCTGTTTATAAGTCATTGGTTATTTGAAAGAAACGTGTCAGATTAAGCATATTTTGGCTGAGTGCTGACCGCCGATAGAGTTAAAAAAGGACAATGTACACGTTCGAGTTTGCTTGACGTGTCAACGGTTAACTACAAAATTTTACCATATCTATGTAAAAAAATTACAAATTCTCAAACAAAACCGTCATAAGATGAGTGTGAATGTGAGATGAATTCTATTAGGTTTTACATACTTTCTATTCTATCATATTTGTTATATTTGACATTTTATGTAATTCAATGTGATAATTTTAATTATTTATATATTAAATTATATACATCTAAAAATTATAAAAACTTAATAATATGAAAGTATGCGATTAAACGATTCAAACAAGATCCCACTTGACTATATTTTTTCTTACACATTGACCGCAATATATAAAATAAGCTTGAATGATTAATAGTGATAAAAACCCTTGTGTAGCGACTATTTCAGAAACGGAGGAAGAAGTATAGACTAATTTATTTAAAGTAATCACTTATAACCATTATAGTAACAAATAGCGAGAAAATAAAAGTGCATAAAGGATGATTTGAATAAAGCAACAAGGTGTACAAGACGTGTCTTGAATGAGGCACGAGTTGTAAGGAAAATGTCTTGAACGAGTCAAGCAAAACAGAAATAGTAAATGTTTGGGAGCAGGTGTTTGTTCGAGCACTGTGGGGCAGAGGCGCCATTAGATTTTTGGTTCATAAAATAAAAGAGTTAAACTTATGCAACACTGCATAAGTTAAAAAATTCATTTTATTTTGTCTTTTCTTTTTCCAAACTATAACTAATGATCATTTAAAATTACATTAGTTATGATTATGATTTGACATGATGAATAGGATAAAAGGTTGATCAAATTATTTAAACTTACAAAGATCACCACACTTAATATGATTATATTTATTTACTTGAAAAAAAATATAATTACATTTATAATTTATATATAATTAATCATATGATCATATTTATGATTAATATTATCATATACTATAAACACATTAAATAGGAGTAATATTTTATTAAAATTATGTTAATAGTTTTCTATAAAAGAGAAAAATACCGAAAATAGCAAATTTGCATCTTAATTTCATGTCATGTAGAGTGATATAATAACTGCTTATATAATTTAAATTATAAATACTTTCTAATATACTATTTCAAATTGTTTTATACTCTCATTAACAACTGTTCCGAAGACATATTATTGATTTGATAGAGATGAAAGTTTAAGGGCAGAAAAAGATTTGTTTGGGACGACAAAATAGACGAACAATTACAATATGCCTTCTTCCATAATCATACTCACCACTCATAGTAGATAAAATTTTCACACCTACGTCATCTGGATATACATTTAAATTTATCTTCATCCATTATGAGCTACTAAGTACAGTGGACTAGTGGTATACCCGTCATGGGTATACCACCTTATATTTGTCTTATATTCACTCAAAATCCGCGTTATATACTCTAATTCTAGTTTTATTAAAACCATTTAATGTAATAAAATAAAATCAATATCCTCAATTTTTTATCTACAATTTTTTTGAAATATAAAATTTATACGAGGCGAATAGATATGGAGTAGAATGAATAGGTATGGGACAGGGGCATGGGCGGGGTTGGTGGTATGTGGCGGATAAGACCTCATACTCACAACCTACTTACTACTCCATGACAAATAAGACATTTTATACACATATCCACCCACTACCCACCAAATTTATACTTATAATCCGTTCAATTAAAAAATACACATAGAATCTATATAATTTTATTCGATTGTCACCCCTATTTCCAATATATGCTATAACTATTAACGCGTGACAAAAGAACAAACATACTAAGTTTGTAATCTGATTAACTATTAAAAAATTAGTGTTAATATCGATGATTAAACGGTAATTAGTCCCAAAAACAAGACAACGTTGGAAGAATATACGCTTAATAAAAAAGTAAACGTAGGCTGCTGAATACTCGGCTTTAGTTGCCGGCCAAAGGTTATTTAATTGACCACTAAAAATAATAAATATATATACTACAGAAGTATTATTCATGCTTGACTATGAATTAAATATCAACTCATAAACTAATTACTCCTTTTCTACCTTATTGATATACTCATAAAGAATATTTATTCTATTTAATAGAGAGAATTTTGTATATTAGTTTCCATCAAAATTCATAAAATAAAAAATATCAATTTGAAATTTTGTTAGATTCGTTTTAATGTATAAAACTTTATTAAATTTCGAATAGATGCTTCAAAAACCATAAAAAAAAAATATACAGAAACATTAAATAGAAAAGAAGGTGATAGTTTAGAGTCTTAAAAAATTATAGATTAACCTATTAATCGAAAGTCTTTTTCATTTAGCTTTATTGTGGTGGTAATGTTCCCAGTGTCTTCTTACTTTGAGGTTGTCTTATCGATTAATATAATAACTTATTTAAGAGGATTATACAATAACAATCACAATTTAAATTAATGGGTTTATAGTTCGTCTTGTATGCGACCGTCTCATCATGAGATAAGTCTATATAATTAGTTTATTTATGTAACTGTTCACTTCAAAATTGTAAATAATCATCTTAATGCACTAAATATATATGTACCAACCCAATAGAGATGGTCTCATTTTGAGACCGACTGATTTAAGAATTTGTGTTATTACTAATGTTACAGCTACTCTTGTGAGAGAAAGTCTCTCAAAAAGATGACCTTACAACAAGAAACTCACATTATTATTATCTCTTTAATTTGTAATTGAGCTATTTAGTCCATTTATCTAATATATCTCTTGGAGAGACCATCTCTTACAATAATTTGTGTTAATGTTAATTTACTTAAGGCAGAATTTATAAAGAAGAAAGGACATTGATATAATAAGCAGGTCCTTTTTTTTTTTAGAAAATTTGAAATGATTAAGACAAATTATCAACAAAATGAACCAAATAAGATAAGTTTTAACTTATTTCCAAAAGTAAGCGTGAAATTCCCAAACCTGTGGTTTAGAGCTGTTCACAGTTAGTAACTGCGAATAGGTCAAAAAAACACAATAGCTGTTCGCAGTTACTAACTGCGAACAACTTTGACTTTTTTTTGACCTGTTTGAAGTTTGACCTGTTCACGATGAAAGTTGCGGTGCATATTTGTGGAGCTAGTTGTTCGCAGTTACTAACTGCGAACAAGTCAACAAAAAAAGTCAAAGTTGTTCGCAGTTAGTAACTGCGAACAGCTATTGTGTTTTTTTTTACCTGTTCGCCAAATTTCACGCTTACTTTTAGAAATAAGTTGAAACTTATCTTATTTGGTTTATTTTATTGATAATTTGTCTTAATTAATTCAAATTTTCTTTTTTTGGATGTACATGTGTTGGGCCAGAAAATTTTCTTAATGGGCCATGTCAAACTAAAAAGGTAACAGGTCAAACCAATCCGGCCCTTTTTAATATCTTTGTTTTCTAGAATGTAGCTTACTAGTTACTGTCGCCATACTACGCCTTTCATATACAAGTATACAACTATATTTTTGAGTTTATAATTGAGTTTGATCCATTACCCCTATACTTTTGTTTTGCTGTGTTTGTCATTTAATTGATTTTATGTTTCGCGATAGATCGTGTGATTGCTCGTGATTGAAATATATGGATTATGAGAATACTTTCTACTTACCAATGGTAGTGCTTTTGTAATTACATGTTGTAATTGAATGTATATAAATATACATTAAATTTGTAACAATTTGTCTTATATCGTCTAATGAAAAATTAATTAGGCAAATTTATTGGGAATATGATGATTTTGAAAACTGAGAACCAACAAAAAAAAAATATATACACGGCCTTTAATTTCACAAATTGAAAGAGACTGTCTCTAATTGGGTTGACGTATTATGTTTAACAAACAAAAAATATTGTGTAATTGCACGCTTACTCGGTAGGTTTTTTGATATCCAAGTAGACATTTAGGATACTCAAATAGGGGTTTTCAAATCCCTATGGACATACCTCAAACTTCTACTGGGTATATCCTAAATACCTAATTGGTATATGCCTTATAGCCTAAATACATACTTGATATACCTCATACACCTATTTGACAACTCAAATACTTACTTGGTATACTCCAAATACCTGTTTGGCATATCTCAAATCACTACTTGATATATCTTAACCCTTACTTGATATACCTTAATTTCCTACTTAATATACCTAATCCCTACTTGATGTATATCAAATTTCTATTTACTAACCTTTAAATTACTACTTGATATACCCCAAATCTCCACTATAGTGATGTCCGTCTCTTAAAAAAGCGATATCTCAGAAGAGTTATTGCTTGATTTTTCCATCGCCTATCCACGTATTATCCTTTTATCGTCACCAAATTACGACTAGTAACACTGAACACCTCCACTTCCCATAATCAGTCATTAAGGTCCATCACCTTTACCCATAATCATTAGATTCCATTAATTCTTTCAAACACTTCTACTTGATTGTATATCAAAAGTAAAGTATTTCCACCATTCAAAGATTCTAAACTTAACTCGGTTTCAACCTTTATTCTACTTCTTGATTAAGCAAAGATTAGCCATAACCCATAAACCATGTAAGAAAAAACATATTTTAAAACCGAGAGTCTCACCGACATTAACCACTTATTTCCTTCGATACAATTATAATTTATCGTCTTTCATTCTCAGACCCTAACTATCGGGTCTATAAACAGAAATAAAGAATACACTTGATAATACGATGATGTGAAAAATTATGCTAATTTACAACTCAGAAGCATTCATTAATAAACTGTAGTAAATTACATTGATAGAACATACTCTTTGTTAATTTTACATAATACTAGTAAAAATACAAGTCTCCTAAGTGACTAAGTCCTAACAGTTAACTTAAAGATTTTGAGCTTCTAAACATAAACAGTAATCACCATCCAAACTTCCCAAATCAAACTACCCACAAACAAATGTTAGAATCCATACCATTTATCTGCATCAAAATGTCAAATTGTTGCCATTAAAATTTACTTTTTTTTTCAAAATAGTGTAATTTGATTGGACTTAATCTCAATTTTGAACCCAAAACAATCAATTTTCCACCATTTTCAGTCAAATCAAACAAAACCCATATCAAATTCATGAATTGAGATCATTCTCATTGGAATTTTTCCTAATAAGCATAAAATAACCCAAAAGAGCACAAAATGCAGCAACAAAATTCCCTTCTTTAATCAAGATCTTAACCACAACCCCAGAAATCTCAGCCGTTAATTTCTTCCCTTCTACCACAAGATCTTTCCTTCCTCTCCCACAAAAGGTAAGCAATACAAGGATAGTAATCCATGTAACCAGCATCGCCGGAATCGCCACCGCCAACGCCGCCACCATTGACATGACTCCAAACACAGCACCCAACATCACTGACGCGTATAAAGCCGCCGGCCACCCTTTCGCCGGCGATGAAGGGGAAAGAGTTGCTTTATACCAAACAAGAATTGCTTTAAGCATGTTCCAAGATGAGTATAAAAGGATGGTGTAGACTAAGACAAAGAGAGAAACCCACGTTCGTCTTTTGCTCATGATTCGGATGATTGTCATATGGGTCGGGTTTGGGTGGGCGATATGTTGGTCGGGTTGGGGTTGATGATTTGGGGTTGTTTCCATATTTGAAGGGTAATTTGAGCTAACTTTTTGGGTGTTGCTTGAAATGGAGGTTTAGTAACGAATTGGTGGGATGGTGTCAGTGGAATTGTCAAAATTGAAGAAATTTGGGGCAGAAGATTGATTATGCTAAAAACAATCATCTAAAGGACGAAAAAACCCTATTTTTAATGGGTTGGTTGTATTTTTTTTAGTTTGGGGCTGCGAGAAAGCGAATTGATTTTGAGTGTGGTCTGCTCATTTTGGGCGTGTGCACTTTGAACGGGAGAATGCAAGGAACTCAGATGGTTTTGGCTTTAGAATTGGGTTTTAGGGCGTGTGGCATACCATTGAATGGTTAAGACTTCAAAGTAAGACCAGGGGTAGAAGTTTAATTTGTGGGTTTTAAGGCATGTGGCAGAACATTTAATGGTTAAAGGTTAAGATTTAAGGGGGATTGATTTAGGAATAATATTGCCCCTATAATTCCTAAGGCCAAAACTAATCGGTTATGACTTATGAGGGGGTTGTTAAGAGATTATTTATTCTAATAAATCATAATTTGGTCTTGTAAGGACTTAGCTCACACAAAAATAGTTGTACCAAGTACCACCTAGACTTAGAAAGCATGAGTTAGAAAGTTTGTGTTAATGACTTAGTAGAGTGGAGAGTGCGGGTGTAGGTTAGAAAATTAAGTGACCAATGAGAAGTGGTATGCAATGGAGGTGTTTGACAAATTAGCTTATTGGGCAATTTTAACTTATTTTGATGTAAATGGAGGGTTGGTGGTCAAATCAGCTAATACTAATGTTTGGTGAACTAGTTGGTTGAAACAACTTATTAATATGAATAAGTTGTTTTCGAACAAGTTGCTCATAGCAACGGATTCAAAATCAGTTGGTCAAACAAGTTAATAAAATCAACTGGTCAAATCAATCACTATAATTAGCTACCAACTATCAGCCGTTTGCCAAACACCCTCATAATATTTATGAAAATAGGCGGCTTCAAATAAGCCAAAAAAAAATTCCTAACTTGTATTTGTTCTAACGAGAACTTTTATAATCTAATTTTCATTAGGTTGAAAATATTATACAAGGAAATTCGATATTTTGAGATATTACATATAAGGATGTATTTGCATCTTTTGACGTGAAATTTTATTTGACTGTAAGCACATAGTCAAAGTCTAGGATAAGGATCGATCACTAAATAGCTTAGGTTAATGTGTAACTATTAAATTCTAATGATTACACAAGGAGTAAGACAATTTGGATATCAGGAATTCCTAGTATTGCAAATGATTATCATTGATAAATATTTTATTGAAGAAATATGGATTAAATATTAATTATTTTTTGTTTTATTTGTAGCAATCTCTACAAAACAAAGAGTATAAGTTTCTTAGGAATTTTGTTACTTCAACTCAAAAAATACTCCTAATTTTTTTAAGGCACTTTCCCACTTATAAGCCCTAAACTTAACTAGACCGAAATCAAGAGAAAATGATGAAAAAACGTCCGCGCAAGTTTGTGCTTCATTCCTCAACAATTTTGAAAACTATTCATATGATAAGACTGAAAGGCATTAACCAATTAGGGTGAGTAAATAAGAAGGATAAATGGGTGTTTGGTAAATTAGTTTATTGCTCAATTTTTGCTTATTTTAATATAAATAGAGGGTTAAGTGGTCAAACCAGCTAATGCTAATGTTTGATGAATTAGCTGGTTGAAACAACTTATTGATACGAATAAGCTGTTTTTAAACAAGTTGCTTCTAGCAGCGGGTTCAAAACAGCTGGTCAAACCCGTTAATAAAATAAGCTGGTCAAATCAACCACTATAATCAGCTATCAGCTACCGACTATCAGTCATTTGCCAAACACCTTCTAAATAAGGTACAAATTAATTCCAAATTATTGTTTGAAAGAAGAAATTTACTTTAATTGAGATAAGATTTGATTCTCTAAAACTTATTATACTTAGATTAAACTTATTGAAGCTCATTTTACCTACTCATTGAAACTTATACTTTTAATCTTGAAACCTTTTACATTTCATGAAAAAAAAAATATATTCATTATGTTGATTTAAAACGTATTTAATTTTAGATCTAATAAGTACACAAAAAAGTAAGTCTTAAACACTACTCCTTCCAATTCAGACAAAAACTAAAACAAAACGTTATTTAATTTATTAGTAAAAACAATTAATTCAATCATTTGTCAAGTGTCTATTTATTACTTCTATATAATTTTCACTTTTTTTAAACAAAAGTTTTATTAATTAGTTATCATCTGATTTATGAGTTATGATCAGTTTATAACTTTAACGTACCAATGAGAATTATATATTGATTTAGTGATTAAAAACTATTCATTTCACAGTTATGACATATAAAGATTGCTTTCTCACCGTCTAAAAAAAATTAATTTTCTTTTCATCTCTTACTTATAGAAAATAGTAGTACTATAACCCAACCATGTCTAAATATTCTCCATTTAGAGTCATGTATCCCAAAAACCTCTTCTCTTTCTCTCTCTTCTCATCTCTAATAGTTACTTCTTAATTATCAATTAAACTCCTAGTTTACAGCTTGATCTTATCTTAAGCCATTTTTATACTCTTAATTAAAACTCATAAAATAATATAAAGGTACACACTTTAGTTTATTTATTAATTCTTTCTTTTATTTATTTTTTTTTTTTTTATCATTTGTATGTTGTACTCCTTTATATTCTCGTAGTACACTCTGTTTCTCAACTCTCAAATGTACGACGTTCATGAGTTTCATGGTAATTATCTCCTTAATCAACAATTAATCTGTTTTATGTGGTCAATAATTGCCTGGTAGGTAAGACACCTCTCTCTTAATAATCATTCTCTTTGTAACTTTCTCTTGTGAGTAAACCTTCCTTAGTTCCTTCCATTAGATTTTATATATGTTTTGACAATTTACAAGTTAAAACACATCGACTTGAAATATTAAAAATAACTAGTGTAATTTTTATATTGTTAAATAATTAGTCTCTTAATTTTTAGTTCAAGATAAGAACAAGTTGTACGCTATAATATATATATATAACAATAACTAATTTCGAAGAACAATTCAATACATTTTTCTGTCTTTTAAACATAATCTTTTTACATAAAGCAGATAGTTATTATTAAGAAACAAACGATTGATTCATGAATTCATATTTGCTATGAACTCAATCTATTAGGGTTTTTCATAACTATCTATTGCAATATGTTTTATAGGAGTATGATTCAGTTTTAAGCTAGTTTGTTGATCACCCTTTATATGTAATGTACCATTGGCTTTTATGTCAAAACCTCCTTTTGGAAGTGTCTTCCATGATGAGGAAGATGACTTCTCTTTCCCATATCAACCACCAAACAATGAAGAAGATCCAATCAATTTCCCAATCCCACCTCTTGTTCAACATCAAAACACTAATTTGCCCACTACATCATCATCACAACCCATGTTAGATTATCAAGAATTAAGCATTTATGATTATATGGAAGATTATAACACATCACTAATAGGGAAATATTATACCAATAAACAGGACACTATTAATTGGCCAATGACAGTTAGTCCAATTGAAAAAGCCGTGGGGTTTAATCAGGTGCAGCTGAGGGCTGTTTGAGAGATCATGATATGCAATACTACAACACCACCGTGACGACAACCACGGATGGCCAAACAGCCGCTGCGGCCGTGGCTGTAGTGACGGCCGTTGTTGTAAGTGGTGTTGGAGAAGGATCATTGAGCAAGAAACTTGATCATAATGCTAGGGAAAAGGTGCGGAGGAAGAAGCTTAATGAAACATATTTGACACGTCGTCCTTTGCTCCCAGATTCTAAAAGAGCTAAGATAACTTGCATTTCTAATTTTTGTTGCTTGAATTAGTGATTAGTAAGTAATTATCATTTGATTAAATAAAGTAATTATCATTTGATTAGTGGATTTTCTTGATTGAGGATAAGAAAGCTTTGCCTTGATCATACAACCTTAAAAGCTCCCAAAAACACACTTCATAAAAACACACACATTCGTACACTTATGTTATGAATCATACACACATCAATGTCAATTCCTTGATCCGAAAAGATTTGAGTTAGATTACATGAACCAATAGATTAGAATTTCTTAATTAACATAACTTGTTTTTATGAATCATAGAAATGTTAAAGTAACCAACGAAAATTAATATTTGAATAGTTTTTAAGACAGTGGCGGATCCAAAGTTTGGAGTCCCAAGGGGCACTAACTAATGGACGAAATTTCGAGAGTTTTGTTTGTAAAATTAACAACTATTTTACCCTTACTAGCTAAAATTTTAAATACGACATACCATAAAATGAAATGGAACAAAATAAATCAACTGCACTAATAAAAAAAGGGACAAAATAAATAAATAGGACAAAATTAATAAATAAGATAAAATTACTAAAATTAAAGAGTATTTATCATAAAAAAGGCGTCAATATTAATTTTTAACCATATTTTGGTTTTTTGTAGGACTCAAATCTCATCGATTTCACCGTCATCACCTCCTACACTTAAATGCACTAACCTCAAATCTCATTACCACTATAATACACGATTTTCTAGTTGTTTAGTTTAAATTACTTTGTATATTTGGAAAGAGGTCGGGAATATAAAAAATAAAAATATTAAGGGAACAACTTTAACGATAAACTTAAGCCGATGGTCATAACCTTAAGAAATATTTACTCCTCACAATCGGGAGCCCAAAACCTGTACTCCACTTCATTCCCATTTGAAATGTCTTGTCTTGGCCGCTGTTGATACAACCACCATTCTAGACATGATATTGCACCATAGTGTCACCATTAATAATGCATTCCTTGGCCTTGTTGACTTCATCAGGAAATTGTGTATTATAGAAGTGGTAATGAGATTATGGGTTTGTGCATTTAAGTGTAGGGGATGAAGACGATGAGATTTGGGTACTTTAAAAAATAAAATTTTATTGAATATTAACCAATAATGGTAGAATTATTATTTGATAAAAATAACGGTGAATCATTTTAGATCCTTTAAAAAAGCAAATATGGTTTTTCAATAAATACTGACTTGAAAATAATAAAGATGATTAAATTACTTGAAATAATGAAAATGAGATGTTAAAGATTGGTGATAATGCACGTATAAGATGAGGACGATGATCTACAAAGTTGATGATGCTACATAGTGTTTCGATAATACTTATAAGTCCAATTAAAAGCGATCTAAATATCAATTAACTGAGATTTTGCCACCACCATATTTGCTTCCATTACCACTGGCATAGTAGACTTTAGTCACCTTCTCTTGCTGGTTATACTCGGTGTACCGTTCATTGTTGCCGACTCTCATAGTCGAGCTAGATTCTAATTTCCACTTTTTGCTAGAAGTTGTTGGAAAATCAGTTGGGAAATTGCAAGTCATGAAAATCGCTGTCTGACACAGCATTTTCCATGAATCCAAATATAGTGAAAACATTGTCTCAGACAACGTTTTTCCCTCTGCTGCTCCAAAATCCAACTTTAGAATCTTATTTTTTATAAATATGAATCTTATTTTTTATAAATATTTTTACGTGACGCTTATTAATCTAAATATTTTCAAAAATAAGCTTAAAAAAAGTTTAGCATGCATGGCCTGAACAGTTATCTTCGCTTGTAAGATGAGTTAACTCGATTGTTATTCTTCTAAGTTATATGTTATATAATTTAAAATCTTTAAGCAAATTGATATAGGCAAGCTTAAACCAAGATTTCCTTTGATTTCATGAAATGTTTCATTTATTACCTAGGCAAAACTAAGTACTTCCTACGTCCCTTGATAATAATGCAACAACTCATAATTGTACAAGAAATAAGAAAATGGTGGAAATCACTATAGTGTGTGGATAAGATTAAAATTGAAAAAAGATGTATAATTTATCAAATAAAGTACTGAATATATTATCTAAAATAGAAATGTTAAAAGTAAAACGGATCAATCAAAATAGAAATGTTGACAAACTCATTATGATAGAGGGAATAATAACTCATTATGATAGAGGGAATAATAGGCAACTTCATTTTAATTGGAGGCCAAAAGTTCCTCCAAGTTAGATATTAGACACTAATTAATAGGGTAAGATGGTGGATATGAGTTACAATATACAGTCAATAGTAGGGGAGAATCAGATTCAAGCAGGACTAGGCCAAATTTTTATTTATCGCAAAAAAAATAGATTTTGTTGTTTAGGCTCAAAAGAATAGATTGTAAATTCATGTTTCTAATTATTGATATATATTTGATCCAGAAAGTAAATATCATTGGATTTGGCTACTTGGTTTAATTTTACTGTACCTTAGTTAAACATTACTTAACTAAATGTTAGGGTAAGATGGTGGGTATGAGTTACAACTAAAAGCGGCTTTTGTTGGGATGAGTTATCCCACATCGATAAATTGAAAATGGTGTGCACGCTTTATAAGCTATTAGAGACCTTCTTCCCATTGCCATATGATTTTGGGATGTTATATATCTCTTTGGCTTATGAAGTGTGTGCACTTGTGTTCCCCCGTTAATATGCTGACATTCACAATAAGTCCAGCCTAATTTAACTAAGCTTTTGGTTGAGTTGGTTCCTTGACATGGTATCAGAAGCCAACGTGAGAGGTCACGGGTTCGAATCTCAACCACCCCTCATTTAAAGTGGAATATTCAGCGCCTATGCGCATCCACACTTCTAGCCCAATGGGGTCTCGTGTGAGGGGGCGTGTTAGAGTATATAACATATCCTGGGGCTTTAACCATTAGCTTAAGCTTTTGGTTAAATTGATTCCTTGACAGCTTTTCTTGTGTTAGAGGGCTTTTCTTGTGTTGATTAGACGTTGTTGGTCTAACAATTTTGTTATACTTCCTACGTTCCATACGACTCGCAACATTGCAAGATGATGCATTATATATTCATTCATCATTATTAATTTATGATTAGTTTTTAATCTATAAGTTAAAACATAGTTAAGTAGGATCTTGTTTGATTCGTTTTAAAGCAAAGATTAATATCAAATTTTTATAATTTTTTATTATTCATAATTAGAAATATTAAAATTAAATTAGTGTATTGAACTGCGTAAAAAGTCAAATGATGCAAGTATCTTAAAACGGAGGAAGTAATAGATAGTTTAATTGTCATGCATGAACACACAAATTGTTGTCAAATCAAATTCAAAATAATAATCATATTAAACTTGTGAAGTCAAATTCAAAAAAATAATCACAGTAAAACACACAAATTAAATCTTTGAGTACCACTCAGTTACAAAATAATTCATATTTATTTTACGCAAGAATCAAGATACACTTAATTACAACTTAACTATAGAAACAGTCCATGTGTTTACCTTACACAATTAATTAAATGTCATACAAAACTCGTTCAAGCAAAACTCTAAACGTGTCTGTTGGCCTTGCTTGACAAAAAGCAGTCTTGCTCGCCTATAACATTAGCAACTTTAAGTAGTAGCTCACCTAGGCAAGTGGGCGCTAGTCTGAGCTCAAGATCGATACCACCGCCTCCAACAAGCCTCCTATCATCTGAGCAAGAGTACCGACCAACTTTTACCTACCTTATGGGCTGCAATCATTTACTCAAACTTTTGTAGATAAATTTATCTACTTCCTCTATCCTCTTTGATTTACATTAAAGAGAAAGATAATAGTTTTTAAGAATGTGGTAATAATTAAAGAGAGAAAGTAAATTGTGTGGATGAAATTAAAAGAGAGTTAAAATGTATGGATTGGATTTAAAGAAGATGGTGGGCCATCATCCAAAAATAGAAATGATGCAAATTAAGTGGGATAGACCAAAATGGAAAATGTTGCAAATTCAATAAAACGGAGGGAGTATTGTGCAGTATGCACATATTTTAAAGTTTTAAACCTTAATTACTCCCTTCTTTCTCTAATGTTCTTACCATGTGGAATATTCCACCTTAAGAAGAGAGAAATTTGATTAATGTTTTTGACACATATTTAGAAAATAAAATATATCTATGTGAGATCTTGTTAGATTTGTCTTAATGTATACTTTTTATTATGTATTATTTATAATTTTTTAATATGCGTATTTAGAGATATTGAGGTTTAAAATTTGCTTTGAAAAGTAAACGGGAAGAACAAAAAAGAATGGAGGGAGTATACATTATACTTCCTCTGTTCTGAAATAGTCGCTAAATAGGGATCATTGGTACTATTTATTTTTTAAGCTTATTTTATATATTGCAATTAATGTGTTAGAAAAAATATAATCAAGTGGGATCTTATTTGAATCGTCTAATCGAATATGTTCATGATAACAAATTTCTATAATTTTTAATTAAGCATCGCTTAAGATATGAATAATTAAAGTTACGTATTAGATTGTGTAAAAAGTGAAATGTAGGAAGTATAATGGAAAAAAGGAAATAGTTGATTAAGCAAGAGATGGCAATTGATGTGTATTCACGAGTCAATTTAAATGGTATTAATATCATATTGTGTGAGTCGTGTGACTTAGCTATTGTTTGATGTGAAGTTGTTAGTAAATAGCGGTGATTTGCGAAGTTAATAAATCACCTTTATATGGTAGGATGTGATAGGGTGAAAATTTTATGATTTTAATTTATCTTTTTTAGTTTTGTTTATTTTATAAAATATTATTCTTTTTGTCTTTTTATGGTGATTTACAAATCACGGTAATTGATTATGAATTTCTGATTATTTGATCATGATTCTTATAGCAATAAAATTAATATATTGAAGATTCTTATTTGTTGATTATTAAGTAATTGGCATGTTTGTACAAAAAATATGGAGTGCACCATATATAATTGATAGAACTCTTGATTATGTCCCTCAGCTTCAAGCCGAGTTAGAGAAGCTAACACTCGAGAAGAACAACATGTTATTAGTACTTGAAAAGAAGCAGCAAATCGATGCATATAGAGATTATCATGACGCCAAAAAAATTAACAAGACACTAACTGTCTCCATAAATGAAGTAAAAAGTGGTGAGGTGATCATCCAAAAATGTGTACAAAATGAAAAAATTTGTATGTTTTCGAATTTGCTTGATAGACTAGAAGGCGAAGGTGCCTCTTCGATATATGCATGTGAAGATCGATTATGCTTTCATCTTCATATTCAGGTATTTTAATTCGCTTATTATAATTTTCAATAAAAATAATCTACTCATTAGCCTCATATAGCTTAGACTAAGACTTTGATATTTAAATTTTTTTTAATATAATAAATATACGTAATTTATGTGCAGAAGGCTCTAATCTACAATTAACTGACCTATATATTGGCTATTATTCTCTTTGTACGTAATATGCAAATGCATATATAGCTATATATAACATTCTTTTTTGATTGGGTACGACTCCTCACTCTTCTTGGAGCCTAAAACTTTAGTCCATACCATAGAATGTGCTACTCTCTCCGTCCTCCGTAATTTATATCATTTTTTAGTCCCTACTCCATACCATGGAATTTGATACTTTTCTTTTAGTTTGTTATATTTTTTAAATTCTCTATGGATGTTGGGATGTTTTCGGCATTTAATAGATTGTAGATAAACTGTAAAAAATGAGTTTTCTCTATAAAGAGTTGATTCTGAACTTTAATGGGTGTTTGGCAAAATAATATTGACAAACCCTAAATATTATAATAATTATTATAAATGTAGACGTGTCATATATTTTTTAATTAATAAAAAACTAACCATAAATTGCAATTTATTTAAGTGTCTACTTCATTAATTAGAATTTCAGATATTGAAACCCTTTCTAAATCTAGGCCATAGGCAAATGTCTATCTTGCCTAAGATCAAGTCTGTCAAGAACGACTTTGTTAGTTGTGGGGGCCTCATAAGACATAGCAGGAAACTCAGATCTAAGACTTATTAGGAGCTGGATATGTCGTTGAAGTTCTCATTAATGAGCTAGTGTGCATTGTTGTTGGCCTAAGTGATCACTAAAGTGGAGCTGAACAATACTTGGGACAAGGACAATTCAACATGTTACAATAATAAGCCTCATATGACCTGTTACCTGCACAAGTAAATTAAGTGGAGCAAAACAATTTTGAGACTTTGAGAGTATTTATTGATTCTACTTCAATACTATTACTTATCTTCATAAATTTATCTTTAGAATTACTTCATATAACCTTTTTATATAGTTTGTGTTTTGTGATTAACTATACTACTATATGCTATCCGGTCCCTTAAATTCCATCTTAAATAAAAGCCACTTAATGACGTTAGAGTAATGAAATATTATTGTATGGATGTAATATTAATACTTGTAGTATACCAACCTAATAACTTGCACCAAAAAAGTGCAAAAAATTTACAATATGCCTAAATAGACCTGTCAATTTACAAGAAAGTGATGTTTCGAGTTAATGTTTCTCCATGGAAACCTTTAAATTTTTATACTTGTTATTTATATTAAAAGTATATTTTTATGAAAAAAAATAAAATTGATTCCCATGCATGACACATAAAGTACCTACTTAGGTCAAACCAATCACAAAATTCCAAACTAATCCGATTTAAAACTAATCCGATCAACCATTTCGATATAGGTCTAGGCCCCTAGCTACCACATCATGTTCTTATATTACTTGTTACTCCGACAATGCAAAGCCCGAACATGCAGTATCTTTGTTTACTGCAGCATTCCAGTGAACTTGCAAGTCTTAGAGAGTAAATGCAAATCAAATTGTACATATATCTGCTTTCTTGAAGTATATATACAAGTGACTAGTGAAATCAGTGGCGGATTCAGAAAAAATCAAATGATGTCAATTTTACTAAAATAAGTCTATTAGTTATTGATCTCTGGTCACATATGTGAAATACAATACACCAATCAACTCATCTAGTTAGGATATATTTACTTGTAGTATTTGATTTTATTTTGGATTTAAGTGATGGCAACTGAACTCATTGATATCACGCTAGATCCGCCACTAAGTGGAATGCTAACTTCTTTGCACTTTTGATCATATTAAGACTCTTTAATGTTTTATATCAAAACTTTTTACCAACTGCTATATATATTTTATTATACTCGAGTATATTATTTTGTCATTAAATATTTGAGACGTTTTGTTTTTGAGATTTCTCGGTCAAACATGCTACCACACATGCCCAAAAAAAAAATAAATAAATAAATAAAAAGCCTAATACACACATCAAATAAAACATAGAAATACCCGAAAGTAGTTGGAATAATAGTAGTGTATATCATGTATTAAACTTGCGAAGATTGATCCATGACAGAGTTTTGGTAACAAACTTGTGTAATGAACTATACTGACATATGCATATATATATATATTTAATTCTAGTATTCCCTAAACGGTTGTCATGAATCAAAATAAGTAAAGGTCGCTTTATTGGTTCACAAATATACTATAGAATATAGATAACAAACAACAATAATTTTTAATGCTCTTGTTTTGTTCTAAATGTGGCATATATTCACAATCTCCACTCCAACTAGTCATCCTTTGCCCCCAAACAAAAGTAGTCTTCTAACCACCTTTTAAGGCTCATTATACTTGCCTCCCTAACAAATTTAACCACTTATTTAGCCGTCTTGGTAATGTTCTTGTTAATTTTGGCAACTACATGTGACAAATCCCTAGGGTGAACATCCATCACTAACCCATTTTTCATGAATAGTGTCAATGACATTTTTTGTTCTACCTTGTGGCCTTGTGCCACGTTTAGTCGGTGTCGGAGTAGGACGGATGCGGCTATTGATTTCATTTGGAGGTAGGCTAAGTCTTTCCCTAGGCAAATCCTTGGACCTGCATTGAACGAGACAAATTTGAATGAGTCGTTTAGTTCTATTTTCTTACCGTCTGATGATAACCATCTTTCAGGTTTGAATTCTAAACAATCTTCCCCCCATGTGAACTTCATACGCCCTGCTGAGTATATTGAGTATGTGATGGCGGATCCAGCTGGTACGAATGTGCCATCTGGAAGCACGTCATCAGCCACAACATGCTTAGAATCTTCTGGTACAGAAGGGTACAGCCTAAGTGTCTCGGATAGTGCTGCCTTAAGATATATCAATCGATCAACTTCTTCAAACTCCAACGGACCGTCAGTCCACTTCGAGATATCATTTCCACGTGTCTCCATCAAGACGGTGCAAATTTCCATCAGAATCTTTTCTTCCACACATGGATGATAACTAACTAACCAAAAAAACCAGCTAAGTGCCACAGAGGACGTGTCTCGTCCAGCTAAGATAAAATTAAGTACAACCTTTTTAAGAAACTTATCTGAATAGGATGTAGATTTCTTCATAAACCTTGACAACAAATCATCAGGGACCTTCTTTTCCTGCTGACTAGTCAACTCATGCTTACGTGTATTAATAATATTAGTCAAATACTTATCCACATGTGCAACACTCTCCCTCAAAGTAACCTCCATACCAAGCCCAAGCCATTTCCTAAACCTCCAAATAAACTCAGGCAAAATAAACCTTTGTAGTGTAGCTTCGGTAGCTTGATCAAAAGCCAATGCAAACCCATTTTCAGGTAACCCTAGTTGAAGTGTTTGTGGGTCCCTCCCAAAAGCCAAACCACAAATATTATCAAAAGTAAGCCTAAGCAACAAGTCTTGTAGATCAACTGATGTACCCTTAACTTGTGCCTCTTCTAAAATGGGTACAAATCTTGTTTTTATAGCTTGATTCACCCATTGACCCATTGCTTGTCTTAGTGTACGTGTTGTAAATTCTAGGGCAGCGGTTTTCCTCTGAAATAACCATGTATTACCATCAGAATTGAAAATCCCTTCACCAAGTAAATCATGGAAAACTGCTTGCCATGTGGGACCTTTTGGGTAATTATCAAATTTTGTTTTGAGAATATGTTCAAGATTACGTGGATCACATGTTACAGTTACCAGACCTTGTTTACCTGCCAAAAATGGAAGTGCACAAATACAAGTCTGGTACGTACCACCACATGAACGGAGATTCTCAGCGATCCATTCATGCATACATTTTCCATTTGCGATCAATCCCGGTAAACTACCAACTAATGGCCACACTCGTGGACCGCGAAGTGGCCGTACAATTGATTTGAACCATATTACATACGCCGAAATGATGGCTAATATTAGTAACACGGTAAAAGGTTCCATTATCAAAGGAAGATAATGATGATACAATGTCTTTTAAAAGAATGTGGTTAAAGAAAGAGTACAAGTGTTGAAGAATGTGGAAAATACATCACAGGATAATGTATTTTCCTAGCTTAGATGTGAAATATTTGTGTGCCTTATAAGAGGTATATAAAGGAAAAGGAAACAATCACAATCTCTATACTCACATTCACTTTGGGACAGTTTTGCAATAAAGATTAAAAAAAAAAGAAAAACTACAGTGAATGGCAGATTAGTTTAATGGTTGAAAACTTTCTATTTTTGTCAGCCTTTGGATTCGATTCCCATAAACTACGAGAATGATATATTAATTTTTGATCTTTTTTCTCGTCACTAGTAGAAATTCTCTAACCTAATCAGTCCAGATTAATAAAAGCATATTATATAATTAAGTATGTGAAATATGAAGTTAAGGGGTAGAATAATTTGTTCAATTGAGTAGTGACCAGCTAAGAAGACAGCAAATTAGTAGGTATTAGAAATATTTCATAAATGAGGGTAATAAATGCCAACAAAGGTCGTTGGATAGTTAATGGGGGAGTATTAGTAGGTATTTAACTGCTACTAAATCAACAACGTCCAACGATCTATGACTGGATCTAGCCGCCCTCTCTTTCTGTTTAACTACTTACTGATCTCACTGTTAGTGTCAGAGAATTACATGGAAGGAAAATGATAGGTGAAAATCGAACTTATTATAAAAAAAATTATAATTGCTATAAGCTGAAATAAAATTTAATTCTCACCACATGAATCTCTTGCATTGAAGTCTAGCCATATTTTCGGCATAACTCAACAAATTTTAATCAATTTATGAAGTAGAGAAAAACCTTTGTGTTAAATAATTGAGTTTTGTGTCAGTTAAAATATATACTGCTTTTTAATAAGAATTTTGATTAAATTCTCTTTATTTTTTTTAATTCTCTTATTTCTCCGCCTTACTTTGTAAAAAAAACATCTAAGATAGTTTCTCCCGGTGTTTTGGGATTGAGGCCTGAGGGTAGTGTGGAATAAACCCATCATTTCTATCTACAAAAAACTATGTATATTTAATTAGCAAGTTTTAAGAGAAAAGTCTTCATAGCTATTACAATTATTAGTTTCTTTGTCCCATCAATTTTATCCTAATAATAATTGGTGGAAAAATTAAAGAAAATGAGTAATTGTGATATTTTATGTAAATATGAGAGAAATGTTAAATATATAAATAAAGAACGAGTGTAGCTTATGAATATGATCAAAAATAAATCTATAGTAAATTTAATAAAATGGACTAAAATGAAAAATATATTAAATTTCTTACAATAGAGAAATTAGTAATTAGTATTGTTGCCTAATGCCTACTAGACTAGAGCTATAGAGGGGTAGAACGGTGCATGTGAAGGTTTTCAGATATCAGATACTCTTCTGTAAGATGGCTTAAGCCGTGCAACTAATCCTGACCCAATAATATTTTAAAAAAATTCTGGCATCTGATTTCAAGACTTAAAGGACAATTTCAAGACTTAACAAACCAATTTTAAGACTTGAAAGGTCAATTTCAAAGTTTTTAATATCAATTTCAATGTTTGAGTCATTCTATTTTAAAATTAAAATGAGAATTTTAAGTTATGCAATTGGTCATTCAATTCTTTTAATTGATCTTTTAAGTATTGGAATCGACCTTTTAAGTCTTGAATTTGTCTAATTCCATGACTTAAAATGTCAATTTCAATTGGTCTTTCAAGTCATCAAATTGGTTTTTTTTAACTCTTAAATTGACGTTTTAATATGTGAAATTGGTAAAAAGAAATATATATATAAATATATATATATATATATATATATATATATATATATATATATATATATATATATATATATATATATATATATATATATATATATGTACACACACACAATTGGGTCGGCCATTAAAACGCGTCTCACAAGTGAAACGGTCTCATCCAAGATTATGTGTTCAGACATATATACGCTTCAATCACAGTGGATTATAACATTTCTTTCCTTTCAAAATATTTACAACATCTAACTTTTTATGTATTCTAATGTATTAATTTGACCCTTAAAAACTAAACACAAATTAATAAAATAAATAAATAGTGGGAAAATCCTAATACTAAAAGTAATTTGAAACGTAAAAAGTATTATTTTTATATTATCAAAAAATAATAATACTTTAACTACCATTATTTATAACTTTTTTTCAAAAAAAAATAATTCTAGTGTTATGGATGCTTAGATTTTTTTTGCTTACTTGAATATTATTATTAATTAATAAAAACTAAAAAGGAGTCTATTTAATTATCATCAATGCATTGGCCATCCATTGAGAAATTATAGAATATTATATTAATTAATTTATTTAATTTATGATTCGCATCACTGTTATCATTATTGGTATGAACTATGCACACCACATCTATCTATCTATAAATTACGGCAAAAGTATATGTCAATTATTTCGAAATTCAATCTTCAATGGTTGCTTGGCTAAATATCGCGTCCTTTTATATACTTTTCAAAATAGGCAAAAAAATATGTATAGAAGTACAAATGTACAATTATAATGGATTGTGTATCGTATAAATAGTTCAGGGAAATAACAAGTACTTACAATATAAAACTAGACGGAAACTATTTAATGGTAAAAACTAAAAATTAAGGTATATTTTTTAGTGGCATAAAATATCTACAACTTGAAATTTGTTTCATATTCAAGAATGCCAAGAGATATATATTATTGTCAGTATTTTTAAAAGTTGAAATCCATAAAACACGCATTATTTTCGTATTATGAAAATTAATTTTATAGGTTATAGTCACGGTTTTCATTAGATCTTGCTTCCCACTAAACTAAATATTTACTATTCATTGATGTTTAATTTCATTGTAATCTCCTTATTAGAACAAATAATGTAAAATCATATCATATGATAAAATATATTTTTTTTACTATTGTTGAATATAAACAAGTGGATATATGAACATACTAGTCAAGGGGGGCGCAAATCTTTTAAAAGGTTCAATTTATTTTTATTTATAATATAATATATAAATAGGGATAAATAAAATGAGTCTAATAAGACACTAGTTGTATTTTAAAACAATATACATAATTCATTGTCAAATTAGATAAGATGAATATGAAAACAAAATATAAAATAGTAGTCAAATTTAAGTTAAAGAAATAAAGTATATTAAAAAACTCAATTAACAATTTCTTAGATAAATAAAAGGAGTCTAACAGGACACTAGTTGTATATCAAAACAATAATAATAATAATAATATGGAATAGCAATTACTCCTAATAAATAAAAAGAAAGATGAGAGCAGGATTATGTATTGTTAGTTGATAAATAAGATAAACAAAATATGATGGACCTCAAAAGTGATAAACAAAATATGAGTGTGAATTGAGGAATATGTTTAATTGGTTAGTTAATACATGATTTTTTATGCAAGTAAGTGTTTTTACCAAAAAAATGGGATATATAGGGGTTTCAAACTCCTAACTTCAAGGTTATTAGACAAAAAGTTTTGATGCATATGAAATATAATATGATTTAATATTTTATAAAAAATGGATTTCATTTTCATACTGATGTAATATTAAAGTTTATTAATCTTGGCTTTGTTTTATATCTTCTCTTTGTTTGGAGCAACAAAATTTTTTCTTTGTTCTAAAAAAAAAATATATGAAGCCTTTAATTTATGAAAATTTGTGCGATTGGATACTCACATCCTTAAAACTGCCCATTATCATAATATATATATATATATATATATATATATATATATATATATATATATATATATATATATATATATATATATATATATATGGTTGAAATATTGTCTTGGCAAATATGAAAATGTAAAATGAACGTTAATGTTGAAGAGGAGGGAGTGAAAATGATCTAAAAAATACTATAAAATATATTAAATTAAAATAAAAGTAATTGTACATATAAAAATACACAATACTATTATTTGTAGGTCTAAGAAGTTGAACACACAATCATCCTAGCTGAAAATCTAATTTATTACCACTAAGTCAATGTTATTGTATATATGGGTAATGGGCCCCTTTATAATGTTAGGATCTTGTGTAGTAACCCAGGTTGCACATATGAATCGACAGGCTTACTTTGGCTATGATAACTAAGACATTTATTCAAAATTCAAAATTAATTTTGATATAAATTAAAATAATTATTTAAAAGCGGTACAAATGACTAATGAGAAAAAGAAGTGAAGCGAGATACAACAAAAAAACCTGGGCATGTGAGTGTTACCAAAAAGATGGAAATTTTGTAAAAGAAAAGCGTCGAATGCGGTGGACACTCGCAGTCCCCTACAAAAAGGTGCCTATTTTTATCAATTCACGGGTTCCATTCTTCGTACCAATTACCAAAGTGTCAAAGGACACCATCATTGATGCACCTGATTTTTGTCAACTTCACTTAATTGCTATGCCCCACTCTCCATGCTCACTTAATTATAAATTAACATAATCAAACTAATTTTTTTTACATTTTTTGTTGTATTTTATTTTAAAAAAATTATAAGAGTAAACGAGAAAAATTAAAAAAGATAAAGAAGTGTATTGATCATATAAAATAAAATTATAAGCACGTAAATGGAAATTTTACATGAAATTTGAGCAATTATCATCATTATCGTCATCATCCTACCTAGTATATTCCGATCTTAGAAAATTAAGGCCGGGGTCTGGGGAGGAAAAAACGGCGGCAATTTATACCCATAAAAAAGAGCGCCGCCAAAAGAATCCCTCGGCTCGAGGAATTATCATATATAAAAATATTAGACCTGATCAAACAACGGGCCGGGCCGGGCCAAATTGCGGGCCGAAAACTTCCTGCCCAAACCCGTACTATGCGGGCTTGCGGGCTTTTTGCGGGCTTATATTTTAAATTATTTATAGATAATTAAAAACACAAATTACAAATAATTGAAATACACAAATACAATTGTTACATATTATACATAATTTAAAACACAAATTAAAAGTCATTGAAATAAACAAATACAAAATAATCAAAATATTTAACTAATTAATGAATTGACAATCGTCATCTTCACGATCTACCTCTTCTTCCTCCTCTTCAGCATAAAAAATGGTAGACCGACCTTGATGCAATATGGAAAAAAGTGTTAGCATATGAAATAATCAAAATATGTAACTAATTAATTATACATTAAAGCAAAATAATAACTTACCCAAACATAAACCCTTTGCACGTAGCCAATCTTCATAACAAGCAAGAGATTCAATCGTCATTGATGTTAGAGAAGCCCTCCAAGGATTAATCAATTTCTTACCCATACTAAAAGCCGACTCGGAGGGAACGGATGATATAGGAATAGCTAGGATGTCACGAGCTAATGCCGCAAGTTGTGGATGTCTAGGTGCTCCACTATTTTTCCACCAACATAACACATCAAGAGGACTCTTATGATCAACATTCTTTTCCTCCAAATAAAGATCAAGTTGTGATTTTTCCACCACACTTTGTTCTTTGGTAGTCATCCAACTACTATAATTAGCCATCCTATCACTACCAATAGGAACATGCATATTTGTCTCCCCACCAACCTCGCCACTTTGACCAATATCCTCACCATCCACATCTCTATACTCCTTTAGCAAGTCACACAAAATGGCTCTCACTTCCGCCACTTTCTCCTTAGCTATCATTTCTCCATAAAGAACTGTGTAACAATACTCAACAAATTTAAGCTTATAACGAGGGTCCAAAACACAAGCACAAGACAATAACATATTATAATCCGACCAGTACTTGTCAAATTTCTTTTGCATTTCTTTTACCATATTAATCAAGAATGAATGAGGACCATTTGCAGTTTCAAGTAGCATGCATTGAATATCCCAAACCCCCTTAAAATAAACATTTGAAGTTGGTGTTGTAGAGGCAGAGAATTCATTAGTGATATTGTAAAAAACTTTTAAAAAGTCACGAATCACCAACACTTTGTGCCATTCATCATCATCAAGTAAATACATTTTTATTTCAACATCCTTTTCCACCACATGATCAATGGCCGCCCTAAAATAAAGAGCACGATCAAGCATTAAATAAGTTGAGTTCCACCTAACACAACAATCACCACGGATTCTTTTCTTACCATCTAAATGATAAGTTTGTTGCGCAATCTGGTAGAACTTCTTTTTCTTAGGTATCGAATGCCTAAAATGTTTGCCAATTGATCTAATCTTTTCCACGACATCATCAATAAGTCTAAGACCGGCTTGTACAATCAAATTTATGATGTGACAACAACAACGAATTTGAAAAAAGTCACCAGAAAACAAAAGTCCTTTACCATTCCTCACAAGTTGTCTCTTTATTTGACTCACCATTGTATTATTGTAGTTCGCATTATCTAATGTAAAAGAACCTACTTTACCATCTATTTTCCATTTAGACAAACAAAGACAAACATCCTCCGCTATAGTAATACCATCAAATGGAGGTGTTAAAGCTCCAAATCTAATGATTCTTTTTTGCAACTTCCAATTCCTATCAATCCAATGAGCAGTTATACAAATGTATTCATCTTGTGTATGATCATTTCTCCAATTATCAGAAGTAAAGCAAATCCTTCCTGATGCATTTTGCATGTCTAACTCCACAATTTTTCTTTCCTCATCATAGTGTTTCAATGCATCCCTTCTAAGTGTGTGTCTACTCAAAACTTTATAGCTAGGACAAGCAACAGCAAGCATGTTTTTAAAGCCGGGCTCTTCCACAGTAGAAAATGAATGAGCACCAGCAACTACATACATACAAATAGCTTTCCTAAGTTCTTCATGATCTATTTTAGGATTTTTTTAAGGCCATGGATTGTCCTTGACAAGTGGTTTCAGTCCCTATCATGAAGTTTTTTAACGACCTATGATTTTTAGCAACACATTTTTCAAGATGTCTTTTTAAATGAGAGGTTCCATTTCGAGATTTTGCAGTAAAAACTTGCTTACAGTGATTGCATTTTGCTTTTGTTTCGCTTTTATCATCTGATTCAATCCTCTTCATCTCATTCCAAACAACTGATCGACGATTCCGTATGTCCCCTTCATCTAGTTCGTCATCATCAAGAATTTCAAGATCTTCCACTGGACGCTTTTTGCTATTTGCAGATTTTTCCATTTTTTTCAGATCAAGTACTACAATCAACTAATCAAGAAATACAACTCAGAATAATAATTGGAATAAATTAACTAATATATCAGAAATAATTCTTCAAAACAATAGCATTAACTAATTATATATAATTATTAATTAAGTATTAAAAACTCAATTATTCAATACACCAAATCAGTGAATCACCATCAATATTCAATACATTTCTAATAACATTGGAATAAGGATTTTTCTGAGAGAGTACTCTTCGCCATCTTCTTCCCCATTATTTCGAATTCAATCTTAATTGGAATACAACTAATTATATATAATCAAGTATTAAAAACTCAGCAACTACATACACCAAATCAGTGAATCACCATCAATATTCAATACATTTCTAATAGCATTGGAATAACGATTTTTCTGAGAGAGTCTTCGCCATCTTCTTCCCCATTATTTCGAATTCAATCTTAATTGTAATACAACTAATTATATATAATCAAGTATTAAAAACTCAGCAACTACATACACCAAATCAGTGAATCACCATCAATATTCAATACATTTCTAATAGCATTGGAATAACGATTTTTCTGAGAGAGTCTTCGCCATCTTCTTCCCCATTATTTCGAATTCAATCTTAATTGTAATACAACTAATTATATATAATCAAGTATTAAAAACTCAGCAACTACATACACCAAATCAGTGAATCACCATCAATATTCAATACATTTCTAATAGCATTGGAATAACGATTTTTCTGAGAGAGTCTTCGCCATCTTCTTCCCTATTATTTCGAATTCAATCCTAATTAGGATTTTTCTTTACATTTTAGATCTGTTAGGTTTACATTTTTTCGAAGAAAACCAAAAATACAGAAAACTGAAAATACATTTTTTGATTCTTTACATTTCGCCATTTTCAGAGAAGAAAGAGGAAAGACTGAGAAAACTGAAAATACTAAATAGAATCAGTGAATTACCTTGATGAAGATTTTTGATTGAGTTTGAGTCTTTGAGAGTTGAGACTTGAGAGCAGTGAGATGTTGAGTTTGAGTCTTTGAGAGTTCAAAGCAGTGAGATTGAGATGTTGAGTTTGAGAGTGAGTAGGGTTTACTGATTTTGATTTTTGAGAGATGAATGAGAGGCTGAGAGCAGTGAGATGCAATATGAGGCGTGAATTATCTTGGGCCATATTACATGATAAGCCCATATATCAATTATTTCTGATTTCTGGAAAACTAGGGCATTTACCTCATTTCGGGCCGGGCCGGCCCGCAGAGCAATAGCAAATCCCAAACCCGTCCCAAAATAAATCGGGCCACTTATTGGCTGCCCAAACCCGCCCATCGGGCCATATTTTGTGACCCAAACCCTCAATTTTTCGGGCCGGGCCACTTATGATCAGCTCTAAAAAATATATACTCACATTCTTAGCAATGACGTACAATTACACAATTATTACTCTTTTATCTTATTGAAATTATCCTAAAGTTGATGAAAAATAAGCGTGGAAGCTAAAATTCAGTTGATGAATCCATAGTTTGTTAAATGGAGAGAACTTTGCCCACAAAGCAATGAAATTACATGATATTTTTGTTTTAATTGAATATTGTCCCTGAAGATCATAAATCATACCGTCAGAAAATAATTCGTGTATGATTTCACATTTAAGAATTAAAATGCGGTTGACTAATATATAATTATTAGGTATTTACCCATTCTATGCACATGATTATAAAACTATTTTATAAAAAAATATATAATATTAATTTAAATATTGCTGTTAAATTAATACAAATGTTATTTTGAACAATTATATCTATAAAATTTTAACATAACCAAAAAAATATCAACTAATTATAATACAAAACATCTTCAATTTATATTAAGTTTATCAAATAACCTAATATTAATATTTTTAATCAAAAATATTTACTAACCCTTGAAAAGAAGTGATACTAAAAACAAAAGCTACTCATATGCTTACTTTCATAACAACATATACTTGATTATTATTATGACATCTATAACTATACAACATGTCAACATGAAAATAAATTAAACATCATCTTCATCAATATCTTCTTTCCTTTGCTTCCATTTCATCTCCACTCAACTCTTTAAAATTTGATCTCAATTTATAAACCTTATTTCATCCCACATCTACACGCATAAAATTTCTGAGATAAAATCGCATATTCACATAGCAACGAAACAAAAACTCATATTTTTCTCCAGTTTTATCTCAATTTTCATACTAATTGAAATAATCAATAAACTCAACTCTTAAAACACCATCTATTCGTTCTTAAGCATGTGTGATGCACTAAATGAAGACTTTGAAATTCAATCATATAAATAAGGCAATCTATGTATGTGGCACTAACACAAAATCTTAAAGTTATGTCTTTTCATCTTCAATATAATTAAATTTAGAAGACAAAAAGTTTTGTTTTCTAGCATATGTATAATTATATAGAGAAAGATTTATCAAATTGATGAAGACTAAGAGTTTCAATATAAATAAATTTAATTGATGTTTAAGAGTTTCACTGCAAAAAAAACATAGGAAAATAAAAATTGTATTAATTCGGGTGGCAAATTGTGTTGTATATGAATGTCACATGACACAAATTTTCCTGGATTATAATATGTATATGATAATAGCTACTTCTTTTATAACCAATTAATTTAAGGATAAAATCTAATAAAATTTGTATGCAGTTAAAACTCTTTATGTTAAGTTCTTATTGTATATAATCTCAATAACAAATTTATTACATATAGAAAACTTAATTTATTTATTTCCCAATAAATTTTTAAAAAGTCATAGCACATAAAACCAAGAAATTAGTGATAGTTTTGGGCTCAAATTGGTGCAGTCACTCGTGCTCTTTTCTGGCCCTGCGAGCAATAGATTGGGCAACTTATTGTCTTAATGTTCAAATGTTTTTTCAACGAGTCTCCTAAGAAACCGTCTCTTTGAGATATGTCTTTTAGGCCCAACCTATTATGCTTTAATGTTCACTTAGCCCACTAGTCTACTTACAAATTTTTTAATACCTACTTACAATATACTTAATAACTTAATCCGCACCGAATAAGTACTTAAATACTTACAAATTACAATACTTAGTAACTACCGAAAAACTTACTTTATATTTTCCTTTTGCGACAGTCTAATTAGAGATAATATCTAAAAGAGACCATATCTTTTGTGATGTTTCTTTGCCAATAATTATCAACACTCAATCTTAACTTAAATTTCGTTAATTAATACAAATTTCCATTTTCAACAATATTATTCATATAACTATCATACAAGTTTCACCTCAGTCTCAAACAAAACTTAAAGACTTGTGTAAATAATATTGGCATCAAAACCAAAACAAGAATAGCCAAATATGTACTTAATTTCATCTTGCAATATGAATTAAAGACAAAGTACTCCATCTTACATAACATCTGTATAAACAAAATGTGTGTTTGTTGCCAAAAATAGAAAGAATTAGGACGACATGAGGTTCCAAACTCATGTCTTATGTTGAAAGATCCTGATTAATTAATCTAATACAAATTATATTTACATATCGAGTTAATTTATTTTTAAGATAGTGAGAATTAAACTCTTATTATATGTTACATAAATACCCCTTGTAAATCTCCTCTTTATATTCATTCTTTTTCATTCATTTCTATGTATGCGTAGCTCTTCTTCACTCCTCTCCCTCTCTGTAAAATCTGTAAAATCTGTAAAATCAAATAGTTTGACTTTGTCATTATAAAAATTGAAAATAGAAATCGGTAGCTTCTCTGATTAATTGTGGGAGAATGAGATTGAGACTTCAAGTCTCATCCCCAATCTCCACCAAGTCTCACAGTTATTAGGTTGAAGGGAGGTGGACATTAAGTTAAGACGTGAAATTTTATGAAAAAAATTAACTTGTCATTAATAAAAATAAAGGAGAAGATATAGAGTAAAGTAGCTATTTTTTTTAATATTTTCAAACAAGTCTTAGGAGATGTGAAAATGGTTTTGTTCGGAATTGTTGATTGATTTGATCAGTTAAATATTTTTATAGATTTGTTAGTTGTTTAAATTGACTATTATGAAAATATTTGATAAAAAAATCATTTTAAGAGAGTGAGTAATCACTTAAAAATAATAACTTTAACCCAATAAAAATGATTTAACCATAAAATCGTTTCATTAACGACCAGTTTGGTAGGTGATATTATCAGTTTGGTAGGTGATATTAATCGCTTTAGAAGGTAAAGGGTTGCGCATTAGTCGTATGAAGACCGGGTATTTGCGCTGTGACTTTAGTGGGACAGCACCGGTAGGTGAATTAGAGGTGTCCATTGGTGAAGCAGTTGTCAAAAGTACGACCAAGTACAAGTAGGTATCGATCATTCAAAGGAATGGGGAGATTGACGGAGATGTAAATCATCATATACAAGCGAGTTGGCTTAAGTGGCGAGCAGCCACCTCGGTTCTATGTGATAGGAAATTTTCAAGCAAGTTAAAAAAGTAAATTCTATCGGACGACAATTAGACCTGCTCTGCTATATAGGACCGAATGTTGGCCTGTAAAGAAGATTTTTGAACATAAGATGAAAGTTACAGAAATGCGTATGCTGAGATGGATGTGTGGGCACACATTGATGGATCGAATTAGAAACCAAGTTTTAGGGACAAACTAGGGGTAGCCCCTATTTCTAGATATATGCGTGAAAATAGATTGAGATGGTTTGGACATGTGCAGAGAAAGACTCTCGCCGTCCCTGTGAGGAGGGTAGAAAGCATTATAGTAGAGGGTAAGAGGAGTCGAGGAAGACCCAGGAGAACTTGGGATGAGCAAATAAAAGTTGACTTACGTGAGTTAAACCTCTCCGAGAGCCTGACTAGGGATAGGGGTAGTTGGAGGCGCCATATCCATGTTTTAGACTACTGATATCCTCGTAGATTACCTCTTTGTGTTTTTGCCATCTTGCTCCTCTCGTTTCTTTATTATTAGTTTTTTTGTTTTCTTCTGTTTTGTAGGTGGTTCTACTTATTTATTTTATTCATAGACCTTTAATTTATCGTGGAGCTACGTCTCCTTATCTTTCTCAACCGGGGGACTCCTTTGGTCGCGCTCTCCTTTATGGGTATAAGTTGCCGCTGTCCTTCCCTCCCCAGACCCTGTCCATAGTTTTTTCTATGAGTGGGATACACTGGGTAGAATGATGATGATGATGAATAGAAATGAAAATTAGTGTAATTTTAGTTGATATTCTCTTGCTACCTTGATGCAAGCTTGTTTAACTTCATTCATCTCATTTTGTTCATAAATTTCATTCCAATGCATTACCATTGGGAGAGGTGATTAGGTGATAATGGAAATTTGTAAACAAAAATACTTTTTTTTTGTGATCAAGATTTCATTACAAAAACTTTTGATAAAATTTTACAACATATATCATTCTCATTACCACTTAATATCATTTACCAAATGGACCGTTATACTTCCCATGGATGAACCCGGACAATATATCAATTAGCAACCAAATCCAAAGTGAGCCCTATGAAGGGTAGTCAACGTAATATTATTACTAGTACTTAACGACCCGTTTGGTAAGTGGTAATAAACGGTGGTAATGGGAATGAAAAAATAGTGTAATTTTGGTTGAAAAATATCTTATACCTTTATAGTCATACTTATCCAACTTCAATGATCTGATTTTCTTCCTAAAATTCATTCCAATGTATTATCATTGGGAGTGATGGTATTAGGTGGTAATAGAAATTTGTAAAAAAAAAACTTTTTTGTCATCAAAATTTCATTACAATATTATACTTTTGATGAAATTTTACCCTATAAATTATTCTCTTTATTTACTAACACTAACACTAACCAAAGAGGCGGTTACAGTGAGCAATAGACTTACAGTCTGGCAAAGAAGCACCGAGGCAGAGCATCCCTCTCCATGACTCCATCCTCCATTTTTATTTCTCTTCTTCTCCTCCTTTGAAACTGCTGTTGCCTCTTCTGGACTCTACTAAACTTTCAATCGAATCCGAAAATGGAGTCACATGGAAACCATCCACCTTTCAATCCATGGGACCCACCATTTCCACCTCCGCCGCACAATTTCCACTGGGGGAATCCTCCTCCTCCGCCTCCTCATCCTCACCCTCCTCCTCCGCCTCCTCATCCTCATTCTCATCCTCCTCCTCCTCCTCCTCCTCCTCCTCCTCCATTTCCCGGCGAAGTGTTTCCCCAATTTCCTCCCTTTCCCGATCACGCTTTTCCTCCCGCTGATGGAGGTTTCTATCCTCCTCAACCTCATTTCCCTCGCAAGCGCAAATTCGGTAATTTCTTCACTCTTTTTTTGTTATAGCGGTGAGGTTCATTTTCCTTTTTATCAATGCACTTGTTTGATATCACTAGGTATATTGATCTTGAACTTAATTAGGATTCTTGCTGCTTAATGTAATCAATTTATGTGTTTTTTTACTTTTTTTTTATTAAGAATCTAATTTGCTTGTTGGTTTTCAATGTGCAATCACTGTAATATTTTTGGTTTGACATTTTTGATGCATCAGGCAGTCTTCGACTTTAGTTTATTTGTTCTTATGTGCTGAAGAAAAAAATTCGCTTTAAAGATTCTCTTTTGATGAATTTGAAGTGATGTACATTAGATAAAAGATTTGAAATCCACTAAAATTAGGGTTCTCCTATTAATACATTTGAGTATCAAATAATAATTCTTAATTTATAAACTTCTGCGTCGATGCTTATGATCATGTTTTGTTATCAAAGTTGGAATGGTCTACTAGCATGTTTGATTTTGATGAGTGCTTTCTTGACCAGAGTGAACTTATTTGCTTTTTGTTAGGTTAGACGTGGTTACTCATATTGTTGCTTTCTTTTATACAGATAGACCTGAGGATAATAATTATGTAAAGCTTTATGTTGCCGGCGTTCCCAAAACTGTGACACAAGATGAGGTGTGTTTGATGTGTTTAGTTCCATGTTGTGTTTGAGATTTTGTTACTGGATTTATTTGAGGTTTTGTTTGTTTGATGTGTTTAGTTCCATATTGCGTTTCATGGGGAAAATGGTGACGGGGTTTGTCGCTCTGGTCATTTTTTGGTTTTATAACATGATCACACCGTTTGTCCATTCTTAATATCAAGGGTCTATCGAAATAACCTCTTTATCATTATATGGGTAAGGTGGCGTCATAGTACTTCTTACGTATTGTTAAGGTTTTTAGCTTACTGGAACTGTTTGGATTGACCTTGAAATGTTTTGTGACATTGTTGCAACTGGGCACTTCTGCACTATGAGTTGGTACATTCGAGTCTCTGAAACTCTTCTTAGATAGTAGCTACTTGATGGCAATAATGGGATAATGTAACTACACTCTTAAAGTGGTAAGTTTTCTTATGTAGGAAGTTTAAGTTTAAAACTAGACTCTCGAAGTTTCTGCTAGGAGCAAACTTCCTGTGACATTTCCTTTCTATCCCCTTTGCAAGTTGTTTAGTGAACATGCGTCTCTTACACTCGATATGATTAACAGATTTAGAATTTTTTGAGGTGTAAAACTATTTCCATGTAGACCTTGATTGAAACAACAAATGATTGACCGAAAACTTGAGAGGAAATAAAATGTTAAATATACTTCCATGAAATATTTACTTCTCCATAATTCAAATATAAGTTTAATAAATGATGATTATTTCTATTCTGCTCTAAATCGATTTTGAATGTTATTTAGTGTAACATAGTATGAATAAATCATGTGATTCTGTATTGAAGATAATTTTTCCAAATTGAAGCGGATCATTGCATGTGGAGAAACATGCTAAAACTTATCACTTAGGGGTTGCAAATTGAAAAGTATATTATTGTTAAAAATAGATTTAAATGCTAGTGATCAAAGATTTTAAAATCACTATACTCTCATTGCATATTTCTGTGTGTTATGTCAACACTAGATCCTATGCTCCCTATTTGGTGGCATGTGTGGATTTTCTTATAAATGGAACTGTGATGTTTCCTTTTTCCGGTGTGGAAAAGATGAAATGTGATGAAGCAAGACTGACCTAATAAAGATGATGTTGCCATGTATGGGGAGGTTGAGGCCACCTCCATACTTTTGGGTGAGAACATTAAGGAATAGTGAGTGTTTGTATATTTGAGTTTCGACAATGTTATATGCAAGGGTGTCAGGATCGGGATTCTACGTAGGCTCGAAATCATCGGGTGGGATCAGATCGTTGGATCGAATCGTAGGATCGGTCGATTCTACAAATTTGCAAAAATATCAAGTTGTATTATGTCCATGTTTATTGTATGATCATTTTCAATATAAAAAAACACTAAACTCACATACACATTCTTAAATTTTTGCTTAAATTTTTTTTAAAAAATATACATCTTACTTGTTTAAGTCGTTTAGAATCTGTTTTCTTAATGAAATGACAAAATATATAAAGCAAACACTACTCACAATATATTTAAAACACACACACCAAGAATATAATAATTAACCATAGTCAACAAAAATCTAACAAACAACTAACAAATTTAAATAATATTAATAACAAATGAAGATGGTGAAGATTTGGTTTAAACAATATTAATAAAAAAAACTAATTCGAAATCAGAGTCCTAAACAAACTAATAAATTTGAACAAAGGAGCAGCTGAAGATTAGAATCAGAATTCAGAAAGACAAGAATCATAATTGACAAAAGCAAAATCAAATAATTGTCAAAACCTAAACAAACAACTAATAAAGTAAATAACAAAAACAAAATTCAGAAATCAGAATCTTAAGCAACATGAGATCGATTATGAACAAATGAATAAAAAAATTGAGAAGAGATTATGAAACAAAATGAGATTAAGAACTAAATGAGATTAGAATCCGAACAGGAAAAGACAAGAAAATAAAAAAAAAAAAAACAAAATAAATAAAAATGGTGAAGATTAGGGTTAAACAACATGAAAAGACAAGAAAAAATGGGAAAAAAAAAGGGAAGAACGAACCTGAAATTTCGATTGAAGATGGTGAAGATTGAGCACCACTACAGCAGCCAGGAACGAGGTGAAGGATGGTGGGTGATGGTGACCTGCGGGTTTTGAGTGGAAAGAAGGAGAATGAAGCTGAAATTAGGGTAATTTGTGGGTTTTTAGAGGTCAGGCCCAAAATATAAGACTTTCACTCGGGATCGTTAGAATCGGTTGTAACTTGCGATTCCACACGATCCTATGCGACTCCAACGATCCTACCTGATTCCGATTCTACGACCGATCCTAGTCGCTGGGACCGATCTGGGTCGTAGAATCGTATGATTCTACGATCCAGATCGCGATTCTAACAACCATGGTTATACGGGTGTGTTTCATAGCTACTAGTTTTGGGGTGTCTTGGGTAGTGGTTAGTGGTCCTCATTTTAGTGCTTTTGCTGAATTTCTCCATGTCTTGGCTCCTTTTGTTGGGTTTTATCCAGACTCTTGACTGCTTCTAGTTTACTGAGACACAATAAGGTAGCGTATCAAGTGAGTTGTCTCCCTTTGTTGAGCTGAAGAATTCATTGCTTTTATGTACCAATATGGTAATCATAGTCTGCGTACTTGTGTATAGAATTGTTGTGGACTTTTTTGCTGGTTTGACCTACTTATATTAGGAAATGAAATCATTCTTTGGTTGCTATTGTTCATCTCTCTTACCTTGTTTACATCTGAATGGAAGAATTATTCATGTTGGATCCTTTTCCTCTGATGCTTATTCTATAAAATTAATCACATCATAAATTGGCTTTTGTTCATGGTCACTGTAGATTTATCGTGTTTTTGAAGACCATGGAAATGTTACGGAGGTTGTTCTTCTCCCTGATAAATGGACTGGTCAAAACCATGGTATGTGTACATCGAAGCTGCTCACGTGTGTGCTATTGTATTTGCAAGGACAAAATATCCCCCCCTCCTGCTCTTCGATTTTTTGGTCCATTTTTAATTTTCTTAGGTCCTATATGATTTTTACTTGCATGCCCTTTTTATGAGATTACTTCTGGCATACTAAAAGTAAATATATAAATTTTTTTTAATAATCTTTAGATTTCTATGAGTTTTGTTCGTTTCCAATGTAGCCAATAATTCATGGTTCTTTGGTTTTGAAATATGGACTATTAAATTGGTTTTTTAAACTGTGCACATTTTTTACATGAAGATGCAAAAAATGTTTGCAATCAAGTTTCAACAGAACGTACCTCTTTATTGTTCAATGGGAAGGTTGTATTCATCCAATCCCCTAGAACGGGGTGATTCAATGTTGTTGTTTTGATTGCATTAATTTATAATTCAGTTTCTCTTTTTAGTCCCACTTAGTGGAAGAACCAGTATTAATCAAGGCTGATAAAGTATAAATACATCACATCAGGGACTCATTAAGTAAACTTTTTCATGATGGACAATTATGGTAAGTTTCGATAGAGTATTCAAATACTTCATTTGTTTTTATAGTTGCCACTCTTTGACTTTTGCTCCATTTATGATCTACTTTGACTATCGTAAGTGATATATACTCATAGAAACAATATAGTCATGTGAGATCTAGTTAGTTTTATCTTAATGTGGATTATCGAAGGATCCCGCGAAATATTACACTTTGTAACTTGAACTTTATTGAAAAGTATCTTTTATATAAGATATGCTAAAAACTCTCTTTTTAAAACTTTTAATAAATATTGGGACACATTTGGATTTTCTGGCCAGAATTCTATTTTTCGGGTATGATCACCGTCATTGCGCTTGGTTTTTATCACGCTTGGAATTCACTCAACGCTCCCTAAATTAAGTCATTTCCTCCTCTTTCTCTAAATCCCTAACCCCAAGCCGTAGAACTAATTCACCCACTATTCTCTTTCTCCCCAACTTCTCACTTAGCTTCCTTCTCTCTTCTTGCTCACAGCTGTTGGAGATGTCAGCACACACTAGGTAAAATTCTTCGCTAAAGTTAAATTCTTTTACTTCCTTTCAATCAACTATTTTAATTCTTTCCAATCCCAATCAAATGCTTGGGATTTTTGTTAAATTTGCAAAATTTTGGGTTCTTGTTAGTCCAATTCATAGACTTGGGGTTGTATTGAAATTAAAATCTGAGATCAAGTGATATTTATCATAACTCCAAATTGTGGGATCTTAATTTGTCAATAAGATGGCTAGGGTTGTAATCATCTAATTCCATTGAATTCTAAAATTTGGGCTAGCTTAATTTTTGGTGAAAATGGATATTTTACATTATCTAGAAAAGGAGTCTTATTCTTCCAAAAGAAGACACTGTTGATTTTAGGAAGCTCCATCTTTTTCTGTCTTTTGGAATGAAGCCTGTGCTGTTGAATAACCCTTTGTCAACAATTGAATGAATTTAGTGGGGGAGGAGGGAAGTTAGTAGGTCATTACACAAAATCTGATACAAAAGGTACTTTTCTATTAATTTGTACTTATAAAGCTCACTATTTGGCGAAAAATCTATTTGAAACTATTAGTAATATCAATTGCTGAACCCATGCATTAGCAAATGAGAAATAAGAAACATTGCAACTAAATGCTGGTTTTGTTTTTTAGGGCTACCTTAGTACCATGTTTTGTCATGTGTCTGGACTCTGTCGCTCAGCTTTTAATCGTTCAAAGGTACAGATGTGTACCATTGGATCTAACCTAGAGCTTCCAGCTGGTGTTTTGACTGGGTTGTTCTAGAAACTGACCTAGAGGTTCCAAATGAAACAGTACAGCGGAAGGAACTTACCATACCTGTGATCCATACTTTTACATTTGCAGAGTATTGTTTTGTGAAGTATGCATCAACTGAGGAGGCTGACAGAGCAATAACAGCTTTAAACAATCGGTTTACTTTCCCTGGGGTATGTTGATAGAATTTGTAATTAAGTTCTGATGAATTCCTTGTTACCTGGAACCATGGAGGAACCTTTTTGAATATCTTGTAATTTACAGGCAATGCTTCCTCTTAAAGTAAGATATGCTGATGGAACCAGGCAACGTCAAGGTAATTTTAGATTTGTACTCATGTTTGCTATGGAACCCCTTTTTTTTTTTTTTTAATGTTCCTGTATATGAAGTCTATTTCCTTCACCTAAATTATGTTCTCGTCGTTGAAATGCTTTAGATATGAAGGGTAAAGTAGTTAGGGGAAGGAGTTTTGCTATGAAATTTCTATATTGATTTGTTTTGCCACATGCTTTAGTGCTGTTCATCGTTATAACATCTTTCAAAATTTTGATATAATGTAAAGGTATCATCTCTATATGCTCACCTCATTCTTTTTCCTTATCCCTTACTTCGGGGCAGTTTCTCAAATTATGGAGCGTCCGATGCAGCATGAGTCCTGCCTTCCTAGATCAGGTAGTTATGAGAAGATAATTTATCATTACTGAACTAGTAAATTGATACTCATTTTCTCTTGCTGCTATCTTTTTGGTGTGGGTACACTCGGCCTCTTGTTAGGCCTGATGCAACATGATTCGACGTTTCCCAGACCAGGTATTTTCTTCTCCAGAGCATAGGTTGTAGTTTGTCTATTACTATGTTACCTACTTATCCTACAAGATTGAATATGTATTGTCCAAGTTTCTGTCTGCAGAACAATTTAATTTTTTTGTTTATTTGTTACAGAAGACACTCTGCACAAGCTGTATGTAAATGGCATGAATAGAGAAGCGTCAACAGAGGAGATCGAGGAAGTATGTATTCCTTGGTATTCTTGATTAATTGCTTCAGAAACTATTGAATGCAATCTAGTGAGTTAACTTATAGACAGACATGAATTTAGGGATAAATCTTGGCCATGATGATATTTAAAATATGTCAGATTATTTGACCATAGGATCTAAGTCAAGCTTATATGATACCTTTTCACTTCCTAAATTAGTTCTGATGCTGGTATTTTTGGACTTAATAGCTTTCTAATATTTTTTCTCTTCGCCAGATATTTTCTTCCTATGGTGTTGTTGCTGATATTTATTTAATGCGTGATGAAATGAAGCAAAACCGTGGTAGGTTTCTGTAACTTTTCTTGTACGCTGATGTTGCACTTGAATAGAAGTTGTCAAGTTGCATATTTATTTAATTTTTTTTCCAATTCTTGATATATTAATAAAGAATTAAAATAAGAGCGACTACCCATATACTAGGAGAAAATATGACATAAAGACGTTTTTCCCCTTGAGTTTCCTGAGCCATTTATCTACAAAGTCAAGAACAGTCAACGTATGCTGCTCATACACTAAAACATAAATAGGAACTTAAACCTTGACAACTGAAGCTAAGTTGCAAACATTTGTTGGTATCTGTCTTTCCTAGTACACCAAATTGCTAATCGATGAATCTTCCACACTTCAGTTCCGACAACTTTTTCTCACCCTTCTCTTCTATGCAACATCTACTCATATAATCAAATCCTTTTGTAATAAAATCTTCTTCTATGCAACATCTACTCATATAATTAAATACTCATAAGACAAAAATTTAACACTATGCTTCTTCCTTTTTACTTGAAATGTGACAACATCTACTCTTATAATCAAATCCTCTTGTGTGGGATCAGTTAGGTAGTAATGCTTATTTCCAGATTCCGGTTGTTTTTTCTTTTGTTTTGTAATTTTTTTGTACTTTCTCAAGTCACTATGTAGGATTGTAGACTTGATTTTGTTTCTTTGTTAATGCTCATGTGACCAATTGTAAAACATGTAGGATGTGGTTTTATTGGCTTCACTCAAAGATATATGGCAGTGGCAGCAATTAATGGGTTAAATGGAAGCTATGTGATGAAAGTAACATATATACTGGATTTTTCTGTAGCTCTGTTTGTTCTCGATCCTATGTCAATGATTTGCTTTACTTGTTTTTCATATATTCCAGGGGTGTGACAGACCATTAGCTGTTCGTTTTGCTGATCCTAAGAAGCCAAAGAATGGAGAATTCAGGTGGTTTTTTCTGTTCAAATTTTTGGTCTGGTTATTTTTATCTGTGTTCTTGTAAATTGGAATTTAGAGTTGCCTTCAGACTGGAAGCTTATTGGCACAGTGCTAATGTGAATTTTTGAAATGCATCTAGTTCTTGTGGCAACGGCCTGTTTCAGGGAAGTTAATTTCTACTGATTCTTCAATTAATGTCCTTATGGAGCACATCCAAACAGGTTATCATAGAATAAAACGACTTTCTTGGCTTATGTGATTGATGCAACACGCACTATGTATGTCCTTTATCTCATGAAGCTCAAGGTAAAAACATTTTTTCAAGGCAAAGCCTAGTCTGTCTAAAGTACTAGATGACAGGTTCAGTAAAATAAGGAAAAAGTTTAAATGTTCAGTAATATTGTGCCTTATGGCTTCACACAATCTGATAAACAATGAGCTTCATGGAAACATGTTGAAGATTGCCATTCTAGATTCTCTTTTCTGTTTGTTTAGGTCAGATTTTCCTTTGGAGATAGCTTGTACTCTTTTTTTTTCATTTTCTATTTTTCTTGTCCTTTGTGTTTTAGAAAATTCTTTTTACCCGTGTAGCTTCTCTAGCTTCAAAAGATCATTGGAACAGATAAAAAGTAAACTAGCATTTCTTTTGCTTGGTTAAACTTCAAAGAAATGACATCCTTCCCTTTTTTGGGATAGGAATTGAAAGAAAATAAAAGAGGTTAATATGCTTACCTTGTTTTCGTTGAAACTTTGTAGTTCATCCTTTTCTCTTTCCTTTCCTTTCCTTTGACTTTGTTTTCCTTCATAGTCATCACAATACAAGTGCTAGAGAGTTCAAATGGCACTGCTTTTGTGAGGGGGATCCAATTGCTGTGCAAGATATTCTTTCATGAAAATCATCGAGTTTGTTTGACTTATGAATTATGATGTATGTGCGTGCTATTTTCTGTTGACTCCTGATTGTAGAATGGCTGCCCGGATAGTGCATTATGTGGGAATGATGATAAGGGGATCGGAGCAAGTTCCTTTTGGAGACTACGATTGGAACATGGCGGCACGCTTTCTAGTTCTCCAATCTTTTAGAAATGGTGGGAGGTTCTACTTTTGAAAGGCTACCTACAGAAATTCGGTTGGAGAAGATTTGTTTTTCTGTGTTTTGGCGCATCTGGTTCTGTTCTCGCGTGAATTTCTTTTTCTACCGTATGACTTCCATGCATTGCAAATGTTTAAGTATATCTGCAGGATGACTTTTGAGTACAAATAGCTGCATCGCTGAATTGCTGGTGCATCAGTGTTTCTCACAGTTGACTGCTAAATAAATTATATCTACTTTTATGATGAACTGATGCACTTAAATTCAGACTACGTTTGAAGTTTTACTTTTGCAACTACTTAGAGGCTCTACTTTCTGCAGGCCAGCTCCTAATCCTATGTATATGTGGAAGAGTAGTATACCTGATGCTCTGCACTTGGTAAGTACAGGATAATAATTCGCAATCATAAATATTCTCATATTATATAATTCTGTGTATAGCTGTACATTAACATTCCATTACCACAATGTCATTATGTGACTCTCACCTAGGGTGTGGTTTGGAAGGATCAAATGTACATTTTATGATCCGGAACTTTTTTTCTTTTTTTTTTCCAATGTCAAATGTGGAAGATCTTAATACCGAGTAATCTTTTTTAAAGTAGGTCTTCCTGTTTATTTGATACAATCACTGTATTGTCTGTCACCATACCGTAAAAGTAAATAATATCAGAAAACATGTACCAGCCAATACGTGTTTTTCATTCCCAGTTTCTCTAGCTAAGGACACATAAGGAAATGACCTATAGGATATTATACCCTTTTCAACATGCAAATGCATACAACAATCTCAACTTTGGCTAGTATTTTGTGTCTTCTATGTTTCATCACTAGAGGCTTAGAGTTGTGTGTAGTTTATCTCATTCAGTATTTTTGATTTCTAACTAGTCTCTGTCATAACGTTTATTTTTGGCTTGACGGAGAGCAGCTAGTTTGTGCTTTCTGGATGATGTAAATGTTCACTGCTGCCTGGCTGCTACCATACCTGTCTTTTCCTGATAATTACATAGTTGTATTGAGTACTGTGTTCCAGTTATGAATCTTTCACATACGATTACTGTTGTTTGAACCATGGGTCAGAGCAATATATCCATGGATGTTACTATGTTAAGCCTTTTACCTTTGCAAAGAACTCACATCACATATTAGGCTTATCATGCGACGGCATGCCTATGAACATCCACGTTGCTTTTGAGCAACATGGTCAGTAAAATGGAGCAAATATTTAGTGGACAAAATACACTGAACAGGGACGGTTTAGCATCATTTAATAAGGAGTCTCATATGACCTATACTAAAAATTGAACTTTAGAACTATGTATTGATTTTATGAATATTAGTTATTGAATTTAACCTGAGAATTTAGCGTTTCTTATTATCATTTTGTTGTCTAAGTTTGTGAAATAAAATTTTACTTGTGGATAAAGATTGAAATGCTAAAAGTAAACCAATGTGTTGGTCAACTAGATGTAGTCCATTCCACTACATGTGGAGAGTGTAATTAATTAGTGGTGTTTAATTACCATAGTGAAAATTGGGGAAGATCAATTTGGATTTTTTTTTATCTATTCTTGAAAGTGATCTGAAATAGGATCAGCTAAAATGTAATTTATGATGCTTTCAATATGATGGAACAATGGAAGTATTTGTCATGGAAGGAGAGGTACCGTGCCTAAAGCACGTGTATTCTAGGAGAAGGAAGGAAATCTAAGCTGAATCTTGTTCTGCACTTTGTTATGAATCTTTGGGTAAAATCTAGTTTAGAAATCTTTTCACTACTTCTGTTAGTGATTTCTGAGCTGTAAGAAAGTTTTTACGAGTAATCTAGGATGGAACTCTTTGTCTACATAAGCAGTGGAGGGAGGGGGGGATTGTTAATTTTATGCTTGTAGTACATTTGAGTGTTTTATAACTACTGGAGTTTCTAAGCCACTCTAAGAGCTCGGAGAGCACTGCTCTTCTATACATGATACTAAATTCCATTCTCTCTATTCTCTCTTTGCTTCTGTCTGTTCTGCGCTTCTTCTCTTCTATATTCTGCATTTGACTCTCCTCTTCTTCTCTCTGTCTCTAATCTCTATTCTGCTCGCTTCTGAACTGCAACCTCACCATATCAGTATTGTATTGTTATATCAGCGTTTGTGTTTTATACAACCTAGCTTGCACTGAAAATATGCAAATTGTTGGCAATAAGCACTTCTCCCTTGTCGGATCCTGGACATCCAATTTGTTTATTGCATTCCTTTGCTGTGACTGGCAAAATTTCCGCTTTGTTGGAGTGCTAATGAGGTGCCTACTTGTTTGCAATTAAAGTGATATATATATTTTCATTTATCAGTACCATTTTATTTGTAGTTTCCAGTTCATTTTTTATGCGAATAAATTTAATTGTGAAAGATCTGAAGGATTTGTTTGTTCATTCATTTCAGAGCAACTCATCAACTACCATGGAAGTAAACACAAGCTTTCCAAATGGCAATTTTCAAACAGTGGCAAACAGGTCGGAGTGCCCCGTCTCTTGTGAAATGCAAACACTTCAGCAGCCAATTTCATCTCCAAGGTTTTCTCAGACATCATTGCAAAACTCACAAACGATGCAGGGGAGCCCTCAAATCTCCAGGCATACGGATTCTCAGTCGCACACACCATTGCACTCAAACCGAACATCAATTAGCACTGTAGAGCAGCAGCATGATCATAAGGTTTGCATGAACTTGTGTTCTCACATAAATTGTTGTATTTCTTAGATGTTTAGACTTCAATATTGTCTGATGTCGGGACCGCTGAACTTGAAAGTAGTGGCAGCTGATAACATTTTTAGATCAGTGTAGTTTATTGTGTGGCTACTGAAGTAATAGGCTACTGATTGGAAAGGGTAGAGTGGGCATGAGTATTCATATGCAAGTTGCATGACCTTCATGGCTGCTATAATAGTCTTCTCTCTACGGCGAATTCTGGAAGGCTAATAATAACATCCTCCACCACATGCCAAGAAAAAACAACCTTGATGATTTTGCCAGTACAAGCATGGTGATAGCCTTGTAAGCGCTCCACCTTGCCCCTCACCTCAAAAAAATGTGAATTGTAAACTACTTGGAAACAGGTGATCTATTATTTGAGTTTTTGGCGTAAGGTGTGCCATTGTTATATAACAAGACTGTCAGCTTTCTGGTGACAGGATAGTGTACATCCTTCTCCCTTTTTACTTGCTGCAAATAGAGGTTGAAGATAAAGTAAGAAAACTTGATGTTCTATCACAGTTTACAAAAATGTAAAATTTTTTTAATTTGATTTCCTCAAAACAGTTAATTTTTTTAGAAAAAATATAGTTACACCTGCATTGGAATTTGGAATTGTACAACTGCATTAGGATTATGAGAGAGAAAAGCTATTTTGTAAGTGTTCCGTAAAAATAAAAGATGAACAATTAGTGATATTTTCCTTCTTTTCTACCAATAACTACAACAATGCCATACATGGACCAATATAGAAGTATCAATTTCAATGGTTGTCCACATGGATTATTTTACTACATATGCATGGATCAATTTCTCTATGTCGGTATTCAAATAGATTTTGAGTTCACTTTTCTTATGTCTTTTGTTTTTTGTTACCCCAGCCTTGCAGGGATACTGGATCAGACTCACAAACAGAGACCTCTGAACCTGGTCCCTGTCCTTCATATAGAAGTGATTTGCCAGAGGATCCTATAGACTGTGACTGGAGTGAACATATCTGCCCAGATGGAAACAAGTACTACTTCAATTCCGCAACATTTGAAAGCAGAGTAATGTTTCAATTTCTTGGTTTTACTCTTTTCTTGATTCTGTAGATTTTCTTGTTGATTCAACCACTGCTATGATTCTGTAGTGGGAAAAGCCAGAGGAGTTTGCTATTTATGAGCAACGGTGGCGGAATAGGCAATTGCGCAATCAAACTTGTCCAGAGTCCTGTCCATCAACTTTAGAGACTCTATCTATTAAAGAAGAATGTAAAATTCAAACAGCACAAGATCAGAGGGAATCCTGTGATTCTAAGACTCCTCCATCGACAATGTCATGCGCTGTGGTTAGTGTTTTTTCCATCTGGGAATTAAATGTCATATAGAATGTTTGGCAAATTGTCATTATTTTTCCAATTTAGAAGTAATGGTTGATAATTGTACTCTGTCTAAAGATGCCTTCAATTACAATGTAGCCATGGCATGCATGGCAAATTCATGTCATATCTTTAGGTCACGACAAAACAAATACTAACACCTCAACATCTACTTCCTCAACTTTTGTGCAAGTTTGTGGGGAGAAGATTCAGTTTGAGTCGTGATACTCGATAAATAGCATGCACTGTAGCTAGTCTCATTGATGGTCCACATGGTAGCTTGTAATGAGAGAATGAATTTAACATATTGTTCAGTAGCGTTTTTTGTAGCCCTGATGTGATGCATTCTTTTATTCCTATAAGGACTTTTAGACCCATAATAATTTCAAGTATTGCCATTGTCTTGGAAATTTGGATATATGAAAATATCCCTTTGTTTTTTATCCGCTATTTTCCTTAATTTTTGTTTTTGAATTGCAACTTTTTACCCAATTAGTCATAATGCCATTGCGGTTTCTTTTCTCTAGGAAAGTCGGCTTTAAAATCTATGTTGATGATATCTTATACTTAGCAGGAACACACTCATGAGCAAGTACAAGCAGAAACCAGTGTACTCGGTGGACCAGCTGTAGTTCAATAGGTAACACCTTAATTTTTTGATTCTTCATATTTCATTTTCATTTTTACTTGTAACTTCTTGGTATTAGATATGTATATATTATAAAGAATACAAGGAAATATATCCAATGAAAAATTCTCTTGTTTTCCTCCCTGCTAGATCTATCATCTATGTGTAGCAGCAAATCTATAGTTGCTCTAGTTATAGTAAGTGCATAAGTTCCAATCATTCCAAAATGTACTGTTTCAGAGTTTAAAGTTGATCTTTGGTTCAATGGTTATAATGATGTGTATCCTTAACATTTCTTAGAAAACATACTTAGTGACATAGAAACTTCCTTGCACAATTTAGAACCTCTACCATAACCTGTATATGACAGGCAAAGTGGTTTGTGTTTTGTACTCACTGCACGATTACGGCTAGGTATACCTTCTTTAGGCAAAAACCCAGTGTACAACCAAATTGTGTTCGAAGGTAAGCTCTAGAGACTAGAATCTGAAGCAGCATACAAATCGCATCTCAGGAATGTGTCTTAAGAACACCATCTCAGGACTGATTACCTAATTACAGGTTTCACATTTTGTTATTTCTTCTTCATTGTTTAGTTAATATCTTTCTTACTCATTTTATTACTTTTGTAGATTGATATCAGACTTCTGTCGTACCTTCACTTCACTCTGCAGTGATATCTTTACTAGTCGATCAGTGGTAGAACCTCACTCGCTGAGCTTCGGCTCTGCACACCTGCAGACGCCAACTGAAGATGGCCTGTGTTTTCTGTTATGGTAATTGATAAACATCAAAGAAACATTACTCCTATGACCAAAAACATGAAAATGTACAAACAATTTTGACCAAAGGTGCAACATAACATGTTCAAAATCTCAGTTATGTAGGCAGTTTTATGAAGCAAAAAGGCATAGTAAAAAGACTTTTGTTTTATTCTATGTCCACTACCACTTGTTTTAGTGTCCAATGAAGAAAACAAAAAGGCTTGAGGGGCAAAGAGAAGCTGGTAGGCAGCAAAACATACATCAAAGTAGTATAAAGATGTTGCCAATTAACTCAGCGTGATCAAAGTGGGACCAATCTTGAATCCCTGTTGGCCCTCTCTAACTCCTCTTTTGGATAACTACTATACTTCTTCCTTGAACCCGATCTATTGGATTGTTTTGTGCATCGGGTTGCTTTTGTTAGATTTTATGTTGTGTTTTTTTAAGATTTAAGATTAAGATAAATTACCGTCATAAAAGTGAAATTTCTCTTTCGAGAGAGACATCTAGTGAAAATGGTGTCCAACTCAAATTTAAGGTCGCTAATGTTCCTATTAGGGATAAGTCGAGAATAACAAATTTTTTTTTTTTTTTTTTAAGGTTAAAGTTATTTCGTGCTTGGTGCTTTGAGTAAATGGCTTTTTACCATTATGAAAATGACTATTTGTAGTTCACTAATGAGTTATTCAGTCTCTATTTATAAATGACTTCCACTATTAGCACAAGAATCAAGAATTTTAATGAGATCATGTCTATTTTTTCCTTATTTAACAAACTTGAAGCTACCAAAAATATATAGTACTCAAATATTCATATCATAGAAGCACATTTGATTTTAAAATTATTGAACTGCTTTTATTTTTCATGGTAAAATTAGTAATTTGTAAAATGTATCCTGCGAGTAATAATATTAATTATTAATTTTTCTTTTAATTATGCCAAAATTCGTCCATTTGCACTAGCAAACACACCAATATCCTTCACAAAGTTTGTGTTAAATTCAGAAATATTAATCCAATTTCAAGTAATAGAAGTACTTTTATACAAAAATTACCGTGAATAATATAATATTTTGTTAATTTTCTTGCGATAATACTAACTTTTAATTAATTATGAATAACACCAATTTAGGGTGTATTTTCCTAGAATAATACAAACTTTAGTTTATTAGCTAATTTATCAATTTTTTTGTCATATAATCTCATATAGTTTGATTTTTAACATATTAGAGATATTTTAGGAAAACATCACTTAAAATTAGTATTATTTATGATTAATCAAAAATTGGTATTATTGTAGAAATATAAACAAAAATTGTATTATTTCTGGGTAATTTTTTGTATTTTTATTAGTACTGTTTGATCCTAGTATTTAGTATCTAATAGCGAAGCCACATGTGGGGTCCGCAGGAGTTCCATCTCGCATCTTACTTTTACGATCTATTCAAATTGCCTTATTTCAAATTCGACTCCTGTAATTATATAATTATATATTACTAGCTTAGCTTTATATTTTTTCAGATTATACGTGTTATTATACACCTATAAAAACTAATAAGTATAATATTTTTTTAAAGTCAAAATCATTGAGAGGGAAAAAGATGTACTCTAGTGCATGTGGTCCTTCCTCAACTTTTATATTTTCCTTAATGTAAAAAAAAGTGCCCAATTCCCGGGAGGAACAATGCACAAGCCGAAAGTATCTCTGTCCTTACGTACTTGGTTGGATTTATGTGAATGTGAATAATAGTAAAACCCTAATCCCTCAATAACTCATTTTTCACAAGACAAATAGGAGAGCGCACCCAAAAGATTAGTCTACTAAGTGAGAAAACTCTTTTGTCTATAAATCCCACACCAATTGCACTTTACAACCGATGTGGGACAAGTCACATATCTTGCAATGAAACATAACAATCAACCCCCATAAGGACGTTAAGGTCAACGTCCTCGTTGGGTCACAGTTATGTTGAGTCATAGCTGGCTTTTCCATGCCACCCACTCCGCAAGCCACCTACTCCGAGTCTGGCTCTAATACCAATGTTATAGAACAAACAGAAGAAGTCACCAAAAAAACTAGCCTATTAGGTGAGAGAGCGCAATTGCCTATAAACCCCACACCAATTGCACTTTACAACCGATGTGGGACAAGTCCCATACCTTGCAATGGACCATAACACTTTGACGAGCCTCTTTTTCCCATTCTATCCATCTTCATAGTTTAAAAATGTGATAACTGGTAGCTATTACGATAACGAACACAGTAATGTGGTGATCAATGCTGCAATTTTCGTACCATTGAATATCGGTTCAAATCATGAGTAGGGGTTGATTCTGAACATGTGCAAAGTGCTCAATCGTATAAAGCCTCATAAATTAAGGGGCCTCAAATATTAGTCACGTTTGTTAACAACCTTAGACTTAGTCTAATTACTTATTTTCAGACCCTAAAATTATGAAAAAAATATAAACAGGATCTCTCAGATTTTTGTGTATTTTTGCTCCGCCCCTAATCATAAGTGTTGCTCAATACATCCTAAAACACAATTTTTTTAGGTCTTTTTACGGTACATGTAACATTGATGGCACTAAATAAATGCATCTCCTTATTTTTACACCAAGGATTCTATGATCAACAAATTCAATGCATCTTTCTCTAAATACACAAACAAAGATACGAGCCCTTATCTAAAATATTTCCATTTTTAGGCTTACTCTAATTCTACATATTTTTTTCCCCTAAAATTTACTCGAACAAAAATGGATTTCTTCTATGTTACAGAGAAGAAAAAAAGTACTACTGACAAGAGAACTTCATTGAATTGCATACGTTTTGTGTACCAGATACTTCACATACTATTATTATACTTACCTCCACTATAGATTATAATAAAGCACATACCCTTTTCATGGTTGATATTAATTAAATACACTTTATTTTGCACCATATTCCATTATTATTTGCCCTATTAATTTTACATTATTTCTCTTTTTACAATGAAATTATTCTTCTTTGAATCACATTTATAAACTTAAATTCTTTCTTTGACATAATCACTCATTTTTATCATCCACTTATTTTTTGTTTTGTTCTTCAATTTAATTTTTCTTTCCGTTACATTTCACTCATTTTAAATTTGGGTGCAAAAATCAAAAGGATAGAAGGAGTATTTCACTTTAAAAAAGAATGGTAGATAAAATTTCTAGCCACTCTTGTATGCGATCGTCTCACTGTAAGACAATTCCATATAAAAGCCCGTTATGCTAAAAATTTCTATTATTGCATTATTTAACCCAAGTTTGGCGTTCGTATCACGGTAAGACCGTCTCATACAAGAATTTGTATAAAATTAATACTCATACACTCACTTACTTTGTTTCTAATACCATATCAAGAAACCAACTCATTCATAAGGCTAAGTTGTGGTTAAAGGTCAAAATATGTTATACTCTTGCCAAAATACAATGACTAATACTTAGCTTATATGTCAAGTACTTTTCATATATGATAAAGAGGGGATCTTCTACACCCAATATTACACTAGCTAAGATCAGTGAGAGGATTCTACTAAAATTACAGGCTTAGTCAGCAAAAAAAAAATGGAAAATACACAGAAAAATACTCCATATTTATAATGAATCTACTCTTGTTTCTTCATGATTGAAGGAAGTATGTCTTGCAAAAGCCCATGATCTGTAAGCAAAGCAGCATTAAGTGGAAGTGGTGCAGAAACACCACCAAAATTACACCTTTCTTGGGAACCTAATAATGAACAGCTAGAACTAACACTACTACCTATTGTATTTGTACAAACAACATTATTGCCAAACTGGTTTAGCTGTTGAGGAACTAAACTATTACCATAACTCATTTGAAAATGATTGTTATTAGCCACTTGCATTGGTACAACAAAAGGGGTGATTGCACCCTGCACACTAGCATTGAAACCCGAGCCGTAACCCGAACCCGAAATAAGTCCACGTGGCAGGACGGTGCAAGGGTGGGTGTGTTGACCTTCATATGTTGTAACAACAATGGATGGATCAGTAAAAGATCTCTCTACCCTCTTCTTTACATTACATGATTGACTGGTGCAACGGTAGTAACTCCTATAAAAACTCCCCAAAAAAATAATTTTAAACATTATCATACATTATGACAGGATTATATACATTATACTCCTATGATAGAGTATATAACATATTATATTATGGTTAATAAGTTTATATAGACGATAGAGTATATAACACACTGAAAGTTTACTGCCGTCTGAAATATGTAACGTACTCTTTAAAACCCGTATAACATTAAACAAAATCTTATTTTTTTGAAATATATACCAAATTATATTAGAGGTGTAGTTAGTCTTTTATACTCCTATTAGCTTTGTTTTTTATATAGCTACACTCCTTAAAAAAAATTATCACACAAAAGTGATAGTATTTTATTTTTGAATCTTTTCTCTATACTATACATCCTATATTTCAATGAGTTTGCAATATTGCATTTACCCATTTGAGAACGTTTTTTAGTAGATATGCTGCAAATCTCCGCTTATAAAAAACTATAATTAGGATCTAGGAGGGAAGAAAAACAACAACTCATACCCATTGATAAGAGTACGGTCGAAGAATCTCTCGGTTCAAATGTTGCAAAATCAAAGGCATAACAAAAGAGTATAAAAATTATTTTAGAAAAAATTAGTGAAAACATTCCACTTTAATTTAAGAGTGTGAAAGCATATGTTAATTATATACTCTAACACATCCTCATATGAGAGTTTTTAAATTAAGAGCATGAATGCACTGTAAATATTTCTCACAACTGACTTAAAATATTCCACTTTAATAAAGAGTAGATGTGATACGAACACGGAACATATGACATCTGAAAACCAAATAAACAAAAGCTTAAGCTTGATTGAGGCAACACGAGTACATGACTACACTCTAAAAAGTGTCTGAAATTGATGAGATATAATTGGATGGTTAAGATGGTGTAAGAAAAATGGAAGTACCTTGGAAAAGGGCTGTTCTTGACAGCTTTTTGGCCGTATTTTCTCCATCGATAACCATCTTCTAGATGATCAACTTCACTCTTTGTCATGAACGCAAATCTCGCCTCTCTCTGCCGTTTCTCATTTGTCTTCTTAGCTTTTGTGCATCTTTTAAGGAATTAATCAAGGTCAGACGATTAACTCAGAGTTTAAGAAATCAATTAATTAATTAAACTAATATAATTGCTTGGATTAGCATTTAATATTAAACTCTATGGTCCCATCTGTCTTATCATCCTAAACTCTGATCATAACTTCTACGAATAAAATAAGATGATCATTAAACTATTTACAAATCATCAAACTTTGTTGATCTTGATTTGTACTAACAATTAACAAATCAAGAGGGAAAATTTAAAAATACCCCTTTTTTTATGCATATTATCAAATAACACTTAATGACCCACTCACCCACACCCCAAAATCCAAAAAAAAGACCCAAAACTCAAAAAAAAAGAGGACCCATTTTCCTTTCACACTCTTTTCAAATGGGTTTGTCTCAAAATCCCCAAAAATTTTAAAAATAGATAGTTTTTTAATTAAAAAAAAACTTACTGTTTTTTGGTCTTTTGTTCTTGTTCATCATCTGGGTGTTGATCATCATTAAGAGCTTCATTAGAAGCAGAGGAAATGGAAGTAGAGTTTGGGGTAGTAGGAAGATTATTATTAAGCACCTCAGAAGATTCTAGATTGACATTAGAACAATGAAAAGCTTGATTATCATCACCATTCATCATCATAATATCAAACAAATCAGGAGTATTAATATTAATCACATCTTGCATACCCAATAACTCCATAAACCCTGTATTATTATTTGTTGTTGATGATGGGCAATAAATATTCTCAAGAATTTGAGAATCTAATGATGTTGTTGTGGATGAACACTTATTTTCAGTTAAATAATGATAATTATTACTATTAAGTGAAGCTCCTCCTTTCAAAGTCTCCATCTTTAATGGCTCTTTCATCTCCATTTTTCTTTTTTTCCACCTTTGAAGCTTCAAAGTTTTGAGATTTATTTTTCACCTAAAAGGATTCTCTCTCTAGCTACCCTCCTTAAATTAGTGATGAGAGAGAGACAAAGGGGAGATGGAGATGAATAGAAGTACGAAAGAGACTTCAAGAGAGAGAAGTGGAAGAAGGGTGATAGTAAATAAATTTGTTTAATCGAAAAATATTTAGCTAGTCTTTGATTGGACGTTTTTTTAGTCTATTTCACTAGAGTTTAATGTCTATCTATGTTATTTTTAATATTTACTTATTATATTTTTAATGTCTAATTTTAATATTTTAAATTTCTACTTATTAATTCTTAATATCTATTAATAATATTTTAAAAAATATAAAATGGGCCAGCCCATTAGAGATAATTTTTCAAATAGACCGTCACTTACAAGAATTTGTGAAAAAAATTAACCCTTTAGCTTTTAAAGATCAGAAAAATTAACATTAATAATATAATATTTTACTTATTCACTGTAAAATAATTTTACTTTTGAATTATTTATTAATAATCTAATATTTGTCATACATTTGCCCACAGGCGACACACATACTATTTTACTAATATAGGTTATAATAAGGTATTATGATAGAAAATTAAAGTTGAATTATTCATAGCGAACTAATGGCAAATATTAAATTATTTAAAAATAATTTAAAGATGAAATTATTAATAAAAAAATAAATTATTAATGTTAATTTTTCCTTTAAAATCTTAACTTTTATTCTATAAGTATGTATTTGGCATTTGCATTATTTTCTTAAAGGACTTTATTGCTTATAACAAATAGGTTTATAATATTTTAAAATATAAAATGATGTAAATGTCAAATTTTTTGTAATGTAAATGAAATATAGAATAGTTAAGAGTTGCGCCTAAAGGTGAGATATTTAGGATTAAATTTTTCATTTTAAAATATTACTATGTACTTCTTTTGTCCTAAAATTTTGCTCCAATTTCTATTTTTTTCGTTCTTATATTTAATTTTCTATATTTTGTTTTATAAAATTTTCTATATTCACGTTTCAATTTTCTTTTTAATAAAATTTGTATAATTAGAATTTTTATCTTATTCTTCTTATAAGTTTTAACAAAATTACTTAAAATATTTGTGTGAATCTTCTTAATAGTAATTTAGTAAATTTATTGGAGAAGAGTAATTTTAATTTTTTCCCTACTCAAAAAGTAGGGGGGGAATGGAACGGGTACAAAACAATTCAAAACAACAAAAAAAATATTTAAAATGGTTCTAGTACTCTTTACACTCTACTAAGTAGGTATAATATATTTACGGGCAATAGTTTGGGGCTAAATTTGAAAGGACTACCTAGCTATCTAATATTTTAACACAAAAAGTTGGTCCTTATAATGAAACTATCAATTTAGATCAGCCTAATATAATACTATTTTAATTTTTTTGGACATTTATCAATTTTGAACTTTAAAGGTATTAATTTTCATTTTTAAGATCAAAATTGAAAAATACCCAGAAAATGAAAAAATATCCAGGTTGTTACACTTGCAAATTAAACCGACTCAAATTGACGGTTTCATTATGAAGTCGTCTCGTCTAAGATCAGTTGATATTTTAAATATCTATGGCTTAAAAAAATCCAATTTGTAATGGCCCAAAAATAAAGATTTGTAAATTTTTGTTTATGGTCACCTAATAGGAATAGGTAAATAAAGAAAATTATAAGTCCTCGTTTACTGGTTAGGTCTGCTTTGTGAATAAACATAATAAAGCACTTTTTCAGTTTTTTTTATAACTACATTTAAATTCTACTATTTTAATATTAAATATTTTTAAATGTGCATCATAAAAAATTATACAAATATGATATGGATAATATGCATTAGTATGGATTAATTAAAATTATATTGGACTAAGTTTTTCCTTCACATTTAAAAATTATAAAATAAAATAAATTGATAAATACTCCTAGTATTTACTATTTAACTATAGTCATTTAAAAAACAAAGAAATTACATGATTAGCGAAATATAAGGAATACACATCAAGATCAAGATTTGAGGTTGAGAAATGGGTGTCCATGGTGCAAGCAAAAAGCTAGACTAAAAATGCAAGTGTATAATTGATGATACAGTAAACAAGATAATAACCACTTTAATATTTAAGGTGGTTCATCAAATAAATACAACATCCATCATCTTAAATAGATTGTATTTAATAATTTGTTTTAAGGATAAAAAAAAACTTGAAAGAATTATAATAGAGGTTTTATGGGAAGAGTGGATATTACATCACATGGGAAAGAATTAAAGCAAGAAAGATGAGCTATAATTAGCTTAACAATAAACTATGCTAAGTAATTTATAAAGCAACTTAGGGCATAAAGAGAAAACAGCATAACCAACACAAAATCGAGGCAATGATAGGCTACTGATGTTCGCTCGTTTGAGTAATATCATTGCTCGTTCGAGCGGCTATAGGATAGTTATCCTGAGTACGATTCAACTTGATTGTGCCACAATTCCCTTTGGCCACCTAATACACTCCCAATAATCTTGCTACACATGTCCTAGGCTAAATGCTAGCGTTTGTGCCCAAGCATACTTCATCTAATGATGGCAAAGGGGAGTGTGCTAGGTTGATTTTCCCTCAACCAATCCTAATTGAACAAACGAGGATCAAAAAGGGGTTCTTTAGAGTTAATTTATCAAGGAGTAGAAAATAGAATTGTTTGTCTTTTGTAAATGCTTGGAATGTTAAAGATAACGTACCTTAAAAATATGGAAGAATTTGTGTTTATAGTAAGGACTATTTATTGAAAGTTGTCAAATCCTACCTGTTATTATTACTAATTTGTCCATGTTGTAACGGCCATGATAATGTCTTAACCTCTTGTATCGCTTATGAATTTGATTAGATCCCTTTTGGATATATATTGTAATGTATCCTTTTAGGGCTGATGTAGACGTTGTTCGTTGAACATTATTTCATCATGGGGTTGTTTGTCGTTATTATGAGTGTACCCTGATACGTCGTTAAAACTCTCGACGTGAATGTACGACATTCCCGTGTGAACACTATTCGCCATGTTGGTCCTTACCTCATTTGGAGGTTACAACTATGTTTGATGGTGGTATTGTATCCGCCCAGATAAGTATCAGAAAACTAAGACCTATCTGTCATGAGTCTGATTTTCAACCCATATAACTAAAATAGAAGGATCGTAGATTGTGGTAGAAGGATATTACATAGTCTTATTAGGCTAAATGGTATTTACTATGAATAATTAACAATGATATATGTTGTGATTATTGTTAAAATATAATAACGGACACGAGACAGTCAATTATGGATACGGACAATCACAAAGACGTGGCCTGGTTGGTATTAGTAATTAAATGTGTGAAGTTTCGTCGCCGTATTTAAACTGTTTAAGGTTTGACCAACATTATTTTAATATAATAAAACATTAATCATAAATGAAATAAAATAAAATAAAATAAAACTTTTTAATTAATTAATCTCTCCAACATAACTATTTAAGGCGTGAATTGGGATTTGGGTTTTGTCTGAACTCTGAAGGGGATATTTGGCATCACGTGAAATTAAGGCAACGCCGCTCGAAAAAGAAGCTTCGCACGTGTGCATGTGAAAGGCTGTGTGAATGCAAAATTCAGTTATTAAAAATTTGTATGAAGCTTTAAGCAATTAAGCATTGTCGTTTTGCTTTTCAAATTTTAAAATTTTAAAATTATAGTGGTCTTTCTTAATTATTTAGTACTAATTATAATCAACCACATAATCTAATGTTTGGTTGATTTGCAATACCAATGTTGAATGGGTCTAAGATACTTTTCTAACATAATTAAATACAAAATACTACTCCTAACTTTATACTACATATAAAATTATTTATAAAACTTCATTAAAAAACATACAACAAAAACTTAAATGCCTAATAAAATAATATCTATACAATCATATACATATTATAATCTAGAAACTCCCATGCCACGTGTAATCATATCAAGATCATTCCTAAAGTATAGTAGTACAATTTTTTCACGCACTTCATACTACATTACTACTTCATATTTAGTTTTGATTATAAATAAAAGTATTAAGTATATATTCCAACCTAAAGTAATTATTTAAGTGTCACGTGTGTGAGGAGTTACAACTCCCCGCATCCCCACTCTCTATAATAATAATAATAATAATAATAATAATAATAATTGTGCAAAAACTCAAGGCACTTAAGCATGTTCTAAAGAAACAGTATTAACACACTTCAGTCCAGTGTGCTTTATTGTTAGCTGAGAAATCCCTTCATTATGCTCAAGTTGCTCTTCACAAACATCCTCAAGATGTTCTTCTCATTCAAGCTGAATCTTTGTGTGCTCGGAACTTACAATAAGCTAAGTCTGATTTTGCATCCTACCTACAACAGAAGGCAAAAATAGAGTGGTTCAAGCATGGATACTTCGTATTTTTATAATAGCATCAAACAAAGGCGCTCTTATGACAAAATAAATCATTTGAATATTGATGGTAACCTGGTGAGTGATCCTTCTAAATTTCAATAAGCTTTTTTAGCATTTTATACTGACCTTCTTTGTAGGGATATGGTAAGCAGGAGGAAGGTTAATATAGATGTTACCCACTCAGGCTAAGTTTTGTCTACTGAGATGAGGAACCAATTGAGTCTCAATTTTTCCCGTGAGGAAATTAATTTACCTCTTTGGAGTATTCCAGATAATAAGGCCCCTAGGATTGATGGGTATAACAGTAAATTTTACAAAGCTGTATGGTCAGTTATAGGGTATGATATTGTGCATGCTATCCAAGATTTCTTTCGGAATGACAAAATGTTGAATTCTTGGAACATTACCTCCATTACTCTCGTCCCTAAAACCTCTTGTCCTGCATCCCCTGGGGATTTTCGTCCTATTTTCTGTTGTCATGTTCTTTATAAGTGTGTTGCTAAACTGATTTGTACTAGACTTCGGTTGGTTTTGACGTCCATCATTAGTCCTAATCAAGGGGGCTTTGTGGTTGGTAGGAGTATTTCACCAATATTATGCTCTGCCAAGATTTTGTCAAGCATTATACAAGGAAAAATTGTTCACCTAGTTGCTTGATTAAGGTTGATGTGAGGAAAGCTAATGATACGGTGGATTGGCTTTTTATTAAAGATATGCTAGTTGCTCTCAATTTCCCCCCACATTTTTATTAAGATTGTCATGACTTGCATATCATCTAAACAGTATTCTCTCTTGGTGAATGGTAATCCTTCTACAGTGGTTAAAGCTAAAAGAGGTCTTAGACAGGGGGACCCTCTATCCCCGCTTTTTTTTGTTATTGGGATGGAATATCTTTCTAGATCTCTTCACCTGTTATCTCACAATCCTGATTTCCAATTTCATCCAAGATGTAGAAAGCTTAAGTTGAATCATATGTGCTTTGCAGATGTTCTTATGTTGCTGTGTAAAGGGGACCTAAACTCAACTAAGCTTATCTGCAATACTCTGGACTTGTTTGCTCAGACGTCAGGCTTGTGCCCTAATCACCTGATCATGTTAAGCTTTGTATTGCCAAAGAGCTGCATTTGCCTCTTGGATCTCTACCTTTCAGATACTTGGGGATTCCTCTTACGTCCAAAAACATCCCAGTTACTGATTGTGAAGCCCTTGTTGATAAAATGACAGCTCGCATCAGGGTTTGGTATGCTAAGAAGCTTTCTTATACTGCTAGGCTTCAACTAGTTAACTCGATTTTGATGAGTATTACTTCCTTTTGGTGCCAACTGTTTATCTTGCCTATAGCTATCATCTAGCAAGTGAACAGCATCTGCAGGGCCTACCTTTGGCACACTGATTATCAAAATACATTCTCTGGTAATGTGAATTGAAGCCATATTTGCAAGCCTAAAAAAGATGAGGGCTTACGTGTGCGAAACCTTGAGCTATGGAATGTTATTGCTATGGTTAAACTGGCTTGGCATGTTTGCATGCTTCATGAGTCTCTCTGGGTCAAGTGGGTGCATGGTGTATATACCAAGGGGGCTAATTGGCTTTTGTTTAATCCTCCTCCTACAGCAAGCTGGTCATTTCGCAAAATTTGTGCTGCTAAAGAGAAGCTTCAGGTCTTCATGACAAAGCCCACCTATGTTATCAGGAGGTGTACAAAAGCCGCACTCTTCAGTCTAACACCATTCATTCGGACAGGCTGGTTTGGCACAGAACCACTACTCCAAAAGAGAGGTTCATCATGTGGATGGCTATGCTTGGTAAGCTCTCTACCACGGACAAGTTGTTCCAATTTGGAGTGGTTGGTAATGCTCTATGCCCTATGTGCTGTGACGTTGTTGAAAGTGTGCAACGCTTCTTTTTTTTATTTCAAATTAGTGCTAAGTGTGTGCAACTTTTAGCTAAATGGTTGGGAATTGCAATCCATCCCCAACTATCTCGATCTAATCCGAGAAAATGAAAGATTCCTAAGGATAAAAAAACGAGTTGCTATTACTAACTTGTGTAGCCTAGTCTACAATATTTGGAAGGTTTGCAATGAAGTTGTCTGGGCAGTTACTATGATGTCCCCTGAGGCTGTTGTGGAGAGAATCAAGTCTGAGATTAGGCTTAGAGTTCTAATAACTATACACCCTCATATACAGTGGTGTTTTTTAGATTAATTTGTTAAGCTGCTTGTATAGTGCTTTGTTTGTTTCTCTTTGGCTTGGTTACTTACTTCTCTTGCACATGAAGAATGAGCTGGTTCAACTCTTCCTAGAAGGTGGGTTCCTTCCTCATACTGATGCATTACAGAGTGAGAGGTTCTCTTGTTTTGCGTTGTATCTGTTTTTGATTTGGTTCAATGATATTTTTATTTTCCAAAAATAATAATAATAATTGTGACTATTCCTTAAGTAAGACTTTACAACTATTCCAGTTATTGCACCTCAATTACTGCATTATTTGAAACACACTTTGTTATATCTCTATATTACAATTTAAAGCTTTTCCATAATTATTATTTATTTATTTGTTCAAGCTTTTCCCTTTTAATCTTCAATTTGTTGAGTCTTTCAATTTTGAAAGGACACACAAATTAAAGATAATGATAATATTAATAATAATAATATTAATAATAATAATAATAATAATAATAATAATAATTGTGACTACCCCTTAAGTAAGACTTTACACACTCAAAGTACCACATGTAGACTTACCTAAATAATAATAATAATAATAATAATAATAATAATAATAATAATAATAATAATAATAATAATAATAATGACTACTATAAGTAAGACTTTACAACTCCTTAAGTAAACCTGCATTAATTTGAAACACTCTTTGGCATGTCTCTACATTTATTCTTTGGCATGTCTCTCAATAAAGATTATTATTACAATACATACAATTTATTTATTTACAAGTTAAAACTTGTAATTGTTTACGGGTTTACTTAATAAGGAGTTGTAAACTCTTACTAAAGGGCTTATTTTCATTTATTCCTATGAAAGCTTTGGCATGCCTCATTTTCTGATCTTCTATCACAAACTTATGATGTCTTATTTATGCAATATGTATTATATACTCTTTATTCTTATAGTTTAATAAGTTATATATATATATATATATATATATATATATATATATATATATATATATATATATATATATATATATATATATATATATATATATATATATATATTAACTAACTCGTTGTTTAGTTCAACAATTATCATCAACCCAGACATTCCAGAAGTGAATGAATTTTTTAAAAGGTAATTTCAATTACAATCAAAATTTTTTGACTTTTAGAAATCAAATTAATTGTTATATATTATTATGGTATTAAAGAATAAAGGATAAAAAGGCAGATAGTCCAAAACAACTCATGGAAATTCCTAAGGATAATCTCAAATCAAATGAAGCAACTTTCTTACAAAATAAAAATGCTATCACATTAAATGACCTTCCCAATATCACAAAGGTATCTACAATCACATGCATTGTTTATTATTTTGATTGATTAAATTATAAATTATTTTACTAACTCTTAGAAATTAATTGTACTTTTAATTTTATTAGGAAGGACATTATGTGATTTTAGCATGCATTACTGGCTTAGATGCTGATCGTGAATGGTTCTATCGATCATGCCATACATGTTATGTTGAGGTTGTTCAAGACTCTTAATGGTTTCCTTATGTTTCCCAAGTGTAAGACAAACATGCAAATTACCTTTGCTAGGTAATCAATGTTAAAACTTTATAGATATAATTGTTAAAATAATATTTGTATTAATTTAACTATAATGTCTAAATTAATATTATATATTTTTTTTATAAAATAGTTCCATAATCATCTACATATCATGGATAAATACCTAGTTGTCTACCACTAGACTTAAAAAAAATTAAGTCTATAATTTATTTTTATCCATTTTGATTTGCAATACAAGAGATCAAGTAGCATATCAATGCAATGGGCAAAGTTATTTAATGTTTGTCCTATTTAAGTTAATCATACACGCTTTGGATAACAAATTATAAGATAAAAGAAAAGAGGGAAAGGAGAAGAGAAGGAAGAAAAAGAGTAAGGAAGGAGACTTTACATTGGTTGTTTCGAAGGAATTTGAAGAAAAAAGGAAGAAAAATGAGTATTTTTCCTTTAAATATGTCCACTTAAATAAATATTCTATTCTTAACAAAGTATGTCCATATTTTCCTTTTAAACCTCTCTCTTTTTTTATTTTTCAATTAAGAAATTGTCTTTCCTTCTAAATTTCTCCCTTTTATTTTCCTGTATTTCACTCTATTAAAACATTTTGATAGAGATAGAATTGATGTTAAGAAAGTAAAAAGAAGTTAATAAATTATTAATAAGATAAATAAGTGAAAAATATGAAAGAGATATCATTGTCTCAATGTGACAAAATAAAAAGAAAGGATAAAAAAACTAAGAATTTTTAAAAAACATGAAAAGAATTTCATAGTAGCACAATAAATTTGCAACCTAAAAAGGTGGTCAAGCTAGCATGTCACTTCTCCAACTTACAAGCTATGAAATGGCATGTCGGAAGAGCTAGTATAACAGGGAGTAATAATTAAAAAAGTATCTATTTTGTTTCATAACTTTTGTCTCCAGTATAATTTATGAGCAATCTAAGATAAAATAAAAAAAAACATTTTATAAAAAAAATAAAAATAATTAAAAAATATAACATTATATTAAGAATAATTATATTAAAATAAAAAATACAGCAAAATTCATATTATACTTCTTCTGTTTCGTTTTAGTCGCTACATTTGCATGGGCATGTGAATTAAGAAAAGTGATTGACCTACACTGTAGCTGATTGTTTACTTTATAGAATATAGTATTTTATTATTGTTAATCGAAAAAGAAAAAGGAAAAATAGGTTGTTAGGTTACTTTATAGAGTATAATATAGTATTTTATTATAGAGTATAGAGTATAGAGTAGGATAAAAATAGGGGTAAGTAGAACTTTAAATGATTGTTTTATTACTAAAAACGGAAATGTAGCAAATAATATAAAATTACCAAAAATAAAATATATAACGGGTATTATGGAACGGAGGAAGTATTAGGTAGCCGTGGGTTTGGACTTTGGAGTGGGAACAAGTAGTAACTTTAATCGGCAAGGAGGTACACTTTGATGAACCTATCACAATGACAAACATGCATCAACGACCAAAACCCAGTATCTTTATTTTGAGAAAGTAATTAAATTTACACTGCATGCACAAAAGAAAATGCCTTTACTTAGACAAATTAAAGACAATACTCCATGCATGATGATCCTTATGAATCCTTTGCTAGCTTTTTTTTACCTTTGCTTTTCTGGAATGCCAGGTACTTTTCTCACCGATCCCTAGAAAGTATAAAGACTAGCATATATTTCCTCCGTTTAAATTTAAAATTTTGGAATTACTTAGCACTATTTACTTATTTTTTTTATTTATAATTAATTATTTAATTTTTAATTTATAAATTAAAAATATAGTTAAGTGGGTTCTTATTTAATTCACATTCATACAAAAATTATTAAAATTTAATTTTTATAATTTTTATGATACAGAATTATAGATATTAAGAATTAAATTAGTGTATTGAACTATAAAAAAACAAATATTACAAGTATTTTAGAACGAAAGAAGTAATAATTTAAGAGCACTCTCGTACCACGAGTTTAGCTACATTATCTACCATTTCAGTTTGTATTTTAATTATATGACTAATACTTTTTCTCTAATTTCCATCAACATATTTAAAATATAACTCTTTATTTCATCACAAATATATTTCACTTTCTGTTAATTTTCTTTTCTCAACTTCTTTTATCCCACAATACTTATTTGTAGTAAATGACGTGGACAAAGTACTCTATTTTGCCATCAATGGATACATCAAATACTACATACTATTTCCATTCTGTAATTTTTGATACACGAGCTAATACTTTTAATATTGTTTTGTCATTTAAGCTTAGGATTAATAACTTAAAATAGACTTAACTATTCCATATCTATTCAAAATACACCTTTATTACTATTATTATTATTATTATTATTATTATTATTATTATTATTATTATTATTATTATTATTATTGTTAAAGATGAATATAGTTTACTCAAAGTTAATGATCTCAATAGTAGAATGTATTTTAAACTAATTGATAATGAGTAATTTTAAATGGATAAATTTTCCATTTACAAAAGCTTAATTGGAAATTATCAATAATGGAAGATAGCTGGTTTCTTTAGTAGGCATCCACATTCATTTTTGTCTCTAAAAAAGTAAATAAAGCAAGAAAAAGATACTTCGTTCGTTCCATAATACCCGCTACATTTTTTATTTTTGGCAATTTCATATTATTTGCTATATTTTCGTTTTTAGTAATAAAACAATCATTTAAAGTTCTACCTATCCCTATTTTTATCCTACTCTATGCTCTATAATAAAATAATATACTATACATTATAAAGTAACCTAACAACATATATTTCCTTTTTCTTTTTCAATTAACAATAATAAAACATTATACTCTATGAAGTAAACAGTATACTCTATAAAGTAAACAATCAGCTACAGTGTATGTCAATCACTTTTCTTAATTCTCATGCCCATGCAAATGTAGCAACCAAAACGGAACGGAAGAAGTACTATACTCTATAAAATAAACAATCAGCTATGGTGTAGGTTAATTACTTTTCTTAATTCTTGTGTCCATGCAAATGTAGCGACTAAAACGAAACGAAGAAATTACTAAATTTGTTGCAAACTTATGCTGTTATGCACGTGTGACATATAGTGTTAAAATTGGGGCGTGTGAGTTAGTAATGATCACGTGGTGAGGTATTTTACGTGTCAGTCTTAAATATCTATATGATCTATCTTTCCTAACTCCCGGCCTATAATTTATTAATTTTGCACTGCCTCTTCTTTATTTTTAATTACTTTATCTCATTTAATTTACTAAATATTTTTTGCGCTCTAATAATACTAATATTATTTATCATATTAAAATTTATTTTATATACATCAGTTAATAAGTAAAATAATATATAAATTTAAGTGAGATTTTTTTAAAATTATTTGGTCACATATTTTTATAATATTAACTTTTTATAATTTTTAGTTATTTAAAATTCTATATAAAAAGTCATATATATATTTATAATAAAATGAAAAAAATATACTTTAAAAGCTCTCAAATTAAAGATACTCCTAAAATGTTGCAAACTCAAGAAATTATTATTTACATTTGCATTTATATTCCTTTTTTATTAGGAATCAACCCAAGCATGCTCAACTATATTCAATGTATTTTGTCTAGTAACATAAGAGTATAAGACAAGTGGCAATCGACATTCTACTTCCCATTCATTTGATTTAGCCATCTAGCTAATTCTCCCATGTCAAAGAGTAAATTTCGTGAATTGATTTATTTTAAGGTTTTAAGTTTTCACCAATTTTTTATTGAGATCGTCTCACCATAAAACAGTCTCAATTGGGTCAGCTCAAATACTTTAAAAAAACTGTTACCTTATAAAATTTAAATCTCATTGTTTCTAAATATTTTTTTACTATGGCCTGCTTGTATGGGCTCGTCTCTTGATAAGACGGTCTCATACAAGACTTGCTATAAAGTTTTCATTTTTAAATATTTTTTTTCTAATGTATGTACTATTAGTTGGGTTATTCTTCAAGATGAGACTTAATTTCACTCTCATCAATACTCTTGTGTCTTTCAAAAAAGGAATTAATAATATAACAAGAAAGCTCAATATAATAAATGCATTAACAAGTGTACATGGTTTGATTTGTTTGAAAACATTATCAGCTTGGGATATGATTTTTCTTTAGGATTATTGTCCGAGTAAAAATAAAAAAGATAAATCTTTTGTTAATTTGACGGATAACTCTTAGAAAAAATATAAATGTTGGGGATGGAAGAGTGAAAAATAACTTCTAATTTAAGAGATAGAAATACTTTTTCAATCAAAATTTTCATTTCACAATCCTTGTCAAAATGAATTAAATAATTTTTTAGTGAAATTATTTTTATACAAAACACCCTTAGATACTAGTTGTCTAAGTGAACTAATTAAATCAAAATAAAAAATTATTCAGTATCTTTATCAGAAAAAGAAAAAGTATTATTTAGGATTTATAATAATTTTTCTTATATAAGATTATAATACCCACACTATCCCTTGACTTTTGTTCAGGATATGTTAGAAAATCTCCTACAGTCACGACGTGAGACAATAATAAGTTTTCACATGCATGTAAGTGGTAAACATTTGAACTCCTATCACAATCTCCCGACTTAACCGTTTCCGAATATTGCTAACAAAATTTTATCATAAAACTAAATGTCCATAATCAAACAATCCAAAGCCGCCGTTTACGTAACCATATTTATTTTGAACTATTGCCAATTTGCATCAATTATACGTGTTGATGAAAAATCGTTTGCACAAACGACAAAATAAATTAATATATGAATTGAGACAATCATTGTGAATGGGACGAGGAATATTAAAATAGAAGATATATCCAAGTACATATAAAACTTTTATATGACTATTAATTATTGTTCCTGTAAGTTTTCATTAACAATTATTTAAGAACTTAATTTTCTATTTTGTAATTAATCAGAGATTAAGTACTGTTGGAAGTCTGTTTTCGCTATCTTGCCAAGCTATGCAGTAAGATCGTTTGAGAAGATGATTGTTCTTGTAAAATGCAACAAGGGGTTAGCAGGGCTCGGAATGTTTTTCCGGGGACCCACTCCGACGCCCAAGTCAGTAACAGTCTGAAGCAGATTGCCTAATAGGTTCTTGCAGGAGCACTATAGCTACAAGGTGGATTACTGACTTATTTTGACGTGAGGTCTTTTGTGATTAATATCTGGCAAATGCACTTTTGTGGATTATTTATGTCAATAGTAATTACCCTCTTAGATTTATGATTGTGCAATTATAATGCTTCTCTGAAAATCAATTTGGGTCCTTGAAAATCAGATGTAATAACTCTTTCACAATAAATTACTTAGAGTTCATTATCTCTCTCTTAGTTGTAGTTATTAGTTAAAAATTAATTACCATCCCCTCATTTATGAGCTCCTTGATATGTATTTAGTCTATGTCTGTGCAAGTAGAACATTCCTCTGTTATTACAACAACCCCAAAATTCCCTTGTATGTTACTGTAGTTGTCTTTTACGTGTCAAGTTCCTCTTTACTTTGTTGATTTTTCTTTTATTTTTCATGGCGCTTTTTGCTTCTCTTATTAACACCTGTCCCACTAGCTTATAATGATCCTCTATAATTGACAAGTGTCTTCCAACCGCACGTGACCTTCCCATGCACTAATATTACTAATGTATGTTTAATGCTCCTTCAATCCTCCCAGATAAATGTTACCAGATTACTCTCTAAACTCACTAGTTCCTCCCAGATTAATATTAAATTAATCATCCCAAATAATTTTCTTTCATAATTACCTCTGACTAATATTTTACATATACAATTATTAAAGGCAGAGACAATCTGATTGTGAAATGTGACAAATATTTATGAGATGAACACTTTGTTTTAAAGTAATCTCAAGCTATAAGAGATGTTCTCTCATAAATAGAAGACCATCATATCTTACATTCAGACTTGTAGTCTAAAAAACCTAGTCTTATCATATGAAGAAAAAATGTACGTAAAATAGTTTTTTTGCTAAAAAAAATATATAATATAATATACAAAACATATTATTAGAATGATCAGTGTAAATTTTGTTTAAGTTAATTCTTCAACTTAATTATAAAGCATTATGATGATGCCTGATGATGTAGTTATAGTGAAATCTAGATTTGGAATTATTAATACGTAAAATATAATTGATTCTCTTAAATAAGTTATGTTATCTGCTTCCATTTCATTTATCATCCGGCAATTATTATGCATTAGCATGCATGATCAACTGACTATTTATTGCATGGTTTCAAATGGGTCCAGCAAAGAAGAGGTGGTAATACTTTAAACTGACTATATTTATTGGGATTAGCATCAAATAATGATACTAGGGAACATCTTTTTGATTTTTTAATTAAAGGTAATACCACACTAATTAGGACTATATATAAAATGTTCAAAAAAAATATTTGGTTAAAAATAAATATATCGTTATTAACTCAATTTACATTATTTGAATTTATATTTGATGAAATTAAAAATATTAGTTATATTGTTATGAGATCATGCTTAATATAATCCTATTTTAGAAATTAAATTTTATATTTATTTACAGCGTATACCATTTTACTCTTATAAATAAGATGATAAATAGATAAATCGATTAAATTACTCTATATAGTCTTATTTGTTTTTTTTTTTATTTTCCTCAAATAGAAATTTCACAAAGTTCTTTTTATTATGAGCATTTTGAAACATTATTTAGGGTAAATGTAACCTCATTTGTCTAACACATTGTACCATAAGGATATCACAAATTTACGTTTTTAAGCCATAAAATTTAGTTGATTTTTTTTATATTAATGGTACTCTTATTTTATTATAATTTTTTTCTTTTTTACTGTACTCTTTTACTCCTTTTTATGATTTCAATTAACTGATCAACAATCTTATTTCTTATTAGTATTTTTCTTGATTTTTTTTCATATTTCAAATAAGAAGAATGAAAGATAAAAAAGATGAGAGGGAGTAATTAAAATAGTACAAAAGCAAATCTCATGAATAGTTATTAATGCACGCTTAGTAAAACCCGGGCATGATGATTTATATTTATCAAAGCAAATAATACCTTGAGGCTTGAGTAGCTTTCTTGGTGGATTATCCGGCCAATAGAGGAATCAAATCAATTATAAGGGGCCAAATGGATTGTCCCTATCTTTTTAATGAAAAGATTGGAATTAATATTATGTGACCACTAATCAAACTTCTAATCAAGATTGGATGTTAATATGTGATAATCAAACTTCTAATTTAATGTTAATACTCTCTATACATATCATCTAATTTTTGTTACGCTTTAAATAAACTAGTTTGAAACTTGTGCAAATTACGAATAGCTTTTCAACAAATTAATTATAATTTTTTCATTTTTTTTATTTTCTTGTTATACTTTATTATAATATTTAATGTTTGTCGAACTATAAAACATTAAAGAAAATTAATTCAAAATGATGATAATTTAATCTTTTTGAAATAGTAATAGTGCATTGGATAATTATCTTCTTAATGTTTAATTAGAATAATGACAATTAATTAATTTGTAGGACACTATTTGAAACAAGAATAAGAATCTAAGTAAATGTAATGAGTGAAGAATAACAAGGGAATGATGCCTTGATGGGATCTTGCTGGCGTGAAACAAAATGGGCCACGCCCCCAACGGACATCCATCACATATGTAGAAAATTTGAAATAGATAAGATTATTTATTAAAAAAACATACAATAAGATACAAATAAACTTATTCGTATTTATAAGCGTTTAATTCCTAAACTCAAGGGTAGGGGGCTATTCGCACTTACTAACTGCGAACAAGTGTTGTGATCCAAAAAAAAAAAACCAAAGGGGTTGATCGCAGTTAGTAAGTGCGAACAGAGCTTTTGACTTTTTTGACTAGTCTCTCTTTGTTAGCAGTTACTAACTACGAACTGAACCGAACCCGAGCTCTGGGGGTGGAGGCGCTTATAAATGGAAATAAGTTCATTTGTGTCTTATTATGTGCTTTTTTTGATAAATAATCTTATCTATTTGGAGTGACAAGGTGCTTTGTCAAACAGTTGATAGCTGATAGTTAATATCTGACTATAGTGGCTGATTTGATTATTTGGTTTTATTAACTAGTTAGACTAGCTAATTTTGAACTCGCTGCTTTTAAGCAACTTATTTGTAACAATAAGTTGCTTTCAACCAGCTAATTTACCAAGCATTAACATTGGCTGATTTGACCAGTTAATCCTCTATTTGTATCAAAATAAGCTAAACTGCCTAATAAGTTATTCTGCCATACACCCCTCTATAAAATACTCCTATGTCTTTGAAGTTTAAAAATTGTCAAATAAGTGTCTCCCGGTAGGACCATTTCTATTGGGTTGATCCAGTGTTCACTTACAGCCTTAAAGTTATCACTTACAATCTTAAAGTTATCACTTACAATCTTAAAGTGATAAATTATATATAATCATAAAGTGATCACTTATAATTTTAAAGCGAACATTTTCTAAAGTCGTAAAGTGATCACTTATAGTGTTAAAGTGATCATTTTTAAAGTCGTAGAGTAATCACTTATAACTTTAAACTGGTTATTTACAATCTTAAACTGATCACTTATAATCTTAACGGGATACTTATAATCTTAAAATGCATGTTTAAATTGATGGCGTCATGGCTCACCAAACCCTATATAGCTAATTGTATGGGCTATGTCTGCAGAGTCACAAACTTCTTAATAATAATATATTTAATTGTTAAAGTAGGGATTCTCAAACCTACTCAAAGTTGTGGCTTAATTCCAATTTCCATGGTTATATTGGTTCAGTTCGATGGTTGGATTAATGTGTTAGTCGTGACGGACAAAATGTGGACTTGCTTGGGCGAGCAAGTATGAGACATTGGAGGTTGCTTTTGAGCACTTCAGCATTTTAGGGAACAAATTAGAAATAGAGATCATAATGTGCATGAGCTCGTTTGCTTAGGCAAGCAAAGACACTGCTGAGGCAAGCAAGTGCCCTATTCGTGTGAGCACATTGTGCTTAGGCGTGCCTATGTACGCAGATTTTAAAAAAATTTTCTTGAAAATTCTATTTTATATTGATCGTATCTTTTACTATAAAATTTAACCCTTGCCTGAACACATTAATCCTAGTATTCTCCCCCTCTCTATTGTAATTCTTACTTATCATTTTCGTTTGGATTATAGATATTGATCATAGTTTTCAGTATGGGTGGTGAAAGGGAAGGAAAAATTAATCATTTTACGATAAAATTGTAAATTAACACTATTATAAAGTAGAAGAAATAACCTCTAAATCATTCTATAATTCTATTCTCAAACTTTTCAATATATTTGATATTTTGAATATTTATAATTTGATCAAATGTTTTTCAGAGTAAATAATATATTTTAAGTTATTTTTCTACATATTCAAAAAAAATATATATAAAAATTGAAACAGCTAGTCTCTTGAGAGACTGTCTCTTTGAGAGACGTCTCTCAAGCCCAGCACATTAAAACTTAATTTTTATTTATATTATCCTTAATGCGTACTTATCGTATTTTTAATGTCTACTCACAATATCTAAAATGCCTACTTATATTATTTTTAACGCCTACTTATAATAATTCAAAAAATATATAATGGGTCAATTCAATTAAAAATGATATATCAAACATACAGCCTCTCATAACAATTTGTACCAAAGGCATCCATCAGTTAGGTTTTTTGTGGGTCATAGCTTTAGTCTCAAGATTAAACATCTGTCTTATCCAAGACGAAGATTGATGTAGGCATGTCTAGCTCATACTTTCCACCATTAGCGGGCTCCTCCTAAACTTGATTGCCAATTGCCACTTGGTCATTTTTTAAAGATCAAGAATTTTGCCCTTGCTAAATTATTCAAAAACAAATCTTTCCACTTCATGAGAAGTTTGCTAGAATAAATTTCATTATTGTTATAAAAAGTCTAAAATAATTGATATTTTCTCATATTTTATTTACAAGAAAATTTATTTTTTTTGTCAAATACTACCTATATGTGATTTTTGATTGAAAGTCAAGATGAAAGAGTGTTTTTTGATGCAAATTAGATGCATGGAAAGTTGGATATCTTTTGTTATTAATAGGAATAAGTACGGAATCAACTATGAAAATCGTATTGTGTTGGATCGCCTATGTGTCATGCCTTATGCCAAATTGTCGTGTCAAGTAGTGCCTATAAATTTTGCGTTGTGTTGTACTTGGGCTTGACTAAATTCTAACCATAAAAATTGTGTGGTGTTAGACGGCTCGTGTGTCGTGTTTATTGTGTCTCGTGCCAAATTGTACCGTTTTATGTCATACCATAGACAATATCATATAGTGGCTTGCCTCAGTCGGTTGTGCCAAGTTGCCTACATGCCGATCCAACCCACTTCCATCTTTTGGTATACTCGTTATACCATTCACTTATATTGCTGTTACTTAGTAGAGTACACACCTTGCCAGTTTGAAGATTTTTTTTTTTTCATTTTTTGATTGAAATTTAATTCCCAGATTTTACATAAATAATTAATTCTCTTTTTCCGTTATGTCTGATCTACGAGTCTACGATTAAATCAAATATACTCGGAGACTAAATTGGGTGTAGATTACACTGCACAGTACCCATCACAAATGAAAGAAGTGAGAGGCCCCAAACTTACTAAAAAATGAACACAATTCTGAGACTCTCCTCTACTCTTAAGCCCAAACAACTGAATAAGCTTATGACCCTTTCTCTTTCACTGTCCTTTTCTTCTCATCATTTGTGCACATTAGCATCACCACTTCCTCCCCACCACTTTCACATCCTTAACGTGCGCCCCGCCGCCGTATCACCATCACCGTCACCATCACCATCACCTTCCACTTTTCACTCTTTCATCAGGATGAGCTCTACCAATACTAGCAGTTCCATTGATGTTGCTGCTTCTGAATTGGATCCCATTTTTAAGCAGAAACGTATCATACGTTCCAAAGTACGTAAATCCCTTAAAGAGATGGATCTTTCTCAGAGAACCCTTGAAGGTAATTATATATTTATTTGAAAAAAAAATTTGCTCTTTATTTGATTGTTACTTGTTTTTGGTTAGTTTTGAAATTTTGGGTTTTACCCGAATTGATTTATTTGATGATTAATTGGTTATTTTGATGATAAATTGACTAATTTGGTAAGCCTGAGTTGAATTTTGATGTGGGAATAACCTGGGAAATTAGGTTCAAATGTAAATGTTGTTTTGCTTTGTTCTTTAGTCAATGATCTGGTCTGAGCTGACACCCTTCAATTCTTCCTACGTACTTTTCCGAAACAAGCCATTTTCAAGACATCCTCAAAGGCTTGCATCAAAACAAAAATTTCTCTTCTATATGAGCATGGGGAAGTAACCCATGATTAAAGGAATTGCAAACTCCTCCATGGTTTAAAACTCCAAAGCACAAGAGTTCAAACCTTAGCTTAAAATAAGCCAGGTCAAATGGTGGACTCAAGTCACCAATTGCAATAGTAATAGTGAACATTTCACAGGAGATGATCAATTGGACAATAGTAGTGTTCCTGATAAAAAAGTCTCCCGGCCTATAGCAATGTCTTCAGTTGACATTATATAACTTGTTAACATTTATTTCAACCTCATATACAACACCATTCCATTTTTTGTTGTCATTAAGTGGCTCCCACACAGGCGAGGTTTGGGGTTAGATGTATGCAATTTAATCCTTATAAAAACAAATATGGTTGTTTTTGATTGACATTTGATAGCAAATATGATATGCATCTTCAATGAATAACAATGTACATGATTTTCATGCTCGTATAAATGTAAATTGTATAAAGATACAAATCTTTTTGATTTTAACTGATAGTTGAACCATTGATCATTAACACCTCAGATAATTGTTGAATTTTCACTATAGATGCTTTGAACTAAAGCTTAATATAACTCGCAGTGTACAAAGTACAACATAAGTAATACAGACTAGTAGAGCACTTATAAAAGAGAAGATTTTTGTTATGTATTTCTAGTTTGATAGTTGAGCCTAAACGTCTTTGAACATTTGATACCTGTAATGGTGGGGAGTTATATTAAGCTTCCATCGTCTTCAGTTTGCAACTTCCTTTCATCTCCACATTTCAATAGTATCAACCATAAATAATCATCTTTTTTATAAACTATCTTTATATTGATTGTTTTATGTCTTCACAGATGATGTAATTCAGCATTTGATATTGGATGCTCCATGGTTTAAATCAACTAGAAGGTTGTGTGCTTATATAAGCTGTCGTGCCTTGCGAGAAGTTGATACATCTAAAATATTAGCAAGTATCTTACAGAGTTCAGACAAAGGTTTGACACTTTCCAAATGCTCTTTGGGCAATGATATAAAATTTATTTACCGCAGGTGCACGATATACATGTAGCTGCTAGTCGAACACAAGGAATCTAGTTTAATAATTTTTGTGCTACTCTAGATTCCACAGTGAAACGAAAGCAATATATGATTGAATTTAATATCTAAACTATTGAAAATTGTAATCTAATGGATTTAAACTATATAATTAAAAGATCTAGTAAATGAGCGAAAAACGCCCTAAAAACACCACTAAACATCCAAAAAGAAGCATAAAAATGTGTACCATAAGTGCAAATAATTGCACTTATCAAGCAACATGATGATTCTTTTTCTAGTCATTAATTTTTTAACCTTCAAGAAATTCCCTATTCGCTATAATAATTTGTTCGTTCTCTTAAGATCTAAAAGTACAAACTCGTAGAATGCACCATAGGCATCACTATAAGTTCATATTTAGTTTTATTTTTTCATGCCCATAGGCTTTGCTGAAGCTTGTAAACTAAAATTTTTGATCTATTTACCTTCTTAAAATAACTAGTCCAAAACCTATTTTCTTTTGAATACTATAAACTTTAGTTTTGGCTTGCAGACAATCAGGAACTTGAAGGTAAAACACTTTATGTGCCAAGAGTGGAAGATAAGAACAGTCATATGCGAATGCTTAACATCTCCAGCTTGAATGATTTAATTGCAAACTCAATGGACATCCTCGAACCTGTACCAGTAGATAGTAAAGGAAACCAGCGGGAAGATGGTAACTCCCATTCTAGTCTTTATTGCATAAAGCTCCTATGATAAATGACAGGCTTGATTGCTCTACATAGTATTTATTTTTTTGGTTGACTTATCTGTGGGAGGCAACAAAATGGACTCATTGTAATTATCTAGCTTACAAAAATATGTTTCTGTTGGGTGACTACCCTTTACAATACAACAATTTGGTTGACTTGCACAAACACACAATGACAAACTTGAAGAGATCCTTGATGCTTAAAACTTACGGTCTGAAAGAATAAGGCTCAAAGTATATGATTTCTTACAAATTTGCAAGGCTCAAGAACATTCACTTTTAGGATGAGAATATGTAATTTACTACTGAACACTATCAACCTCTCTATTAGTTCTTTTATAGAAGATAACATTCCCTTTAAGTGTATATTTAGCCATGCATGTCCAAGGCATATAGGCAACCATGAATCAACTGATCAAGAGAACATTCAAAAAGAAACCAACAAAAAACCACGATAGTGTGGCGGCGAATCGTTGCTTGGGGACTGATGACTAGTCGGGCCTTTTTTACCCAACACAACTCTCCTTCACAGACAAACTGACTGATTGTGGTCCTACAATCTCCCATTTGCAAGTTTCTCCAAACTTTATCTAGAACCACCAACGACCCGTCGTGGCCAACAAGAATTGTTGGTTTGTGGACCTTTTAATTCGTTTTAAACTTGTTTCCAAAGGTCCTTTGCAAAACTGCAATGCATAAAAAGATGTTCATTATTTTCTCCATCCTTCAAACATATAATGCATCTATGTGGATTCAAAGACTTATTAAGTCTCCTAGTCTGTAAATTCTCCATAGTATTAAGCTTCCCCAAGACAACCAACCAAACAAAGGCTCTAACTTTACATGGGATTTTTGCTCCCCAAAACAATTTGGCTGTTTAAAAGGAAAAAGATGTTGGAAAATGGGAAACGAGGCAAGAATAGAATGAGACACAGGAAAGACCTTTTGATGGATTAGGGGACCAAGTCCAAGTATCTAGATTCGAAGAAGGGTGTAAATAAAGAAGTAGAGAAAGAAGTTCAGACATTGAAGTAAGGTCCCAATTTAACGGATGGTGTCTAAGGGAAGTAACAATACAATTTAATCATCACAATTCCGTAAGCAATATGAATTTCGTACTTGTCTTCCTCAAAGTCTTCTCTCTAACTGGCTTAATGTGAAGTCAAGCATTTGAAGGAATTTCTCATAAAAAAATGGATCTGGGAAATTGTAAGTAGACTGGAGGAACACTAACAACCAAGATGTATTACTAAATATACTTATTAAAGAGAACAATATACTTGCCTTTCAGCTTCCTAAATTTTTCTCTGGCCCAATTTCATGTTCATAGCTCAGAGATTAGCAGTTCATAACTCTTTCACTAGTGAATGCTTTTTAGCATCTTTTATTTTTCTTGATTATACATATATATCGTCTTAGCAGTAAGAGGCTATCAGCTAACATTTCTGTTCAACTTGGAGTACTTTGAGTTGTATCCGGCTGTGTGCTTAATGTGTATAGTTGAACTTGGCAGCTAGAGGTCATGTTTCCTATTCATGGTTGGTTTCCTAGGACAGATTCAAGGTTGCTCAAGTGATAGAATTATGTAACGGGCAAGCGCTGTTACTTAAACACCTGCATGTTATTCAGACAATCGATGTGCATATCTGACTGTGGCCACATCAAGGCTGGATGTTCCCGTTTGGTAACTAGTACTAAATGGTGGGAATGGTAATGGAAAATTAGTGTAAATTTGGTAGAAATATCTCTTGACAAAATTTAATGGACATGCATATTCTCCTTCAACAATCCATTTTTCTTCACAAAATTCATTCCAATGCATTACCATTTGAACATGTGGTATTAGGTGCTAATGAAAATTTTGAAGAAAAAAACTTTTTTATGATCAAACTTTCATTATCATGGGAATGAAATGATATATACCATGAAAATAATTTACACTACAAATCATTTCCATTACCACCAATTAGTACCGTTAACCAAACGGGCCGTTAGAGTTTTGGACACTAGTGTGGGGACTCTAATCATGAAACAATTCTTATTATCAATGAAATTCTGCTTGAGCTTTTCATTTACATTTACAACTGCATATATTCGACATTTTTATGTTAACTTGTATGCTAGTTCAAGTTAGAATTCAATCTAATACCATTTGTGGGAACTTATAGCATAATTTTCTCACTGCTTCCCTCCTTTACTTTCCTCTAGTGGTTCAAGATCATTGAAATTTCTGGATTGAAATCAAAGTATTGGTTGATCATCCATAATTTTCTCGCTGCTTCCCTCCTTTACTTTCAAAAAATAATTTACATTATGGCTTTAAGGCCACTAAGCATCCTCTGATATTACTTCTCTTCATTACTTCTTTCAAATTGTCTAAATCAAGTTACAAAGAATGATCTCTCATTGCAGTTATGGAAGCAAGTGAAGCAGTTGACCTCTTTCTCTTACCTGGTATTATGGCTATCAATTACTTACTACACTCCTACATTACTGGAACTGAAATTGTAGCTTTTGATGATTCATGTAATTTCCTTTTTTCAGGACTTGCATTTGACAAATCTGGAAGACGGCTGGGCCGCGGTGGAGGGTATGTTCCAAAAACCTCAAATTCCTGCGGTGACATGTATTTGATTAAAATTGCTTGTGTTTTCTGTAAAATGCAAGTTAAATGAGTCCAGTGCCGTTACTGATGTGTGAAACTCCACCTCATGTCTATCTGAGTATCTTTTCCGTTGCTCCCCACCCCCCACTTATGACTTATCAGATAAAAAAATTTGAAATTAATATAGCGGGCTCCTATATTAGTGTTTCGAGTTTCTACATATTGAATATCACATTTCAACTAACAAGTTATTCCCAAAAAAAAGGGAAAAAGATTTTCTGTTTGCATAGCCTACAATGGTTCAATGGGAGTATATCATTAGTCAACGTGCATTAATGTTGGATTGAGAACTTTCTGGTAACTCGCTAATCCCATGTCTTGAAAACTTTTGAAGGTATTATGACACTTTTCTGAGTAAATACCGACAGCTTGCTAACAAACAGAACTGGAAGCAACCATTGCTTGGTATGCTCAAGTAAAATCCCTCCATTTATTAGTTGCCTTGTATGTTTACTGATTGATTGTTTTTTTTTTATTATTATTATTTTTTTTTTTGGTAGTTGCTTTGTCATATTCTGTGCAAATATTGGATGATGGTGTCATTCCAATCACTCCTAATGATATAAATGTGGATGCTTTAGTAACACCAGCCGCTGTTGTTCCCATTAGCTCAGCCGCACGTCAAAGGTAGTATCGAATACACACTGTGCACAGTTAATGCTACTTCTTTGTTATGACAAATTGGCAAATGTTGAAATTTTTTGTCAAATTTTTCAGGATGGAGCATGGTATATGACTGCCATGGCATTGTCACTTAACTGCTTCTTCGTGATATTCCCCCGATGTGATCTTCTTTTTTATTTGTATCGGCTGATCAGCATAGTGATTGAAATTTCTCTAAGGTGAGAGCTTATACAAGGCCGTCTGAAAGCCTACAAGGTTTTTGGTCCCCGGGGATAATGACTATAAGTAACGTTCTTATTTTGTGGCAAATTTATGGTTAGTGTTATTGTTTTAATAATCCTATAATCTATGATATGAAATGAATTATGATATTGTAATTCATTGAGTTGATTCTTTAAGATTGCATCAGAATTTTGAGTGTGAAACATAGTGTAGAAACCTGATCGTGTCGTATTGTATCTACCACCTTGTAAAGATTTTCAAATTTTCCAATTATATCCATATCGTCAAGGTGTAAAAAACCCGCATCGCTCCTGTTACCGCATCACCGTGTGTCTGTGTCGTTACTGTAATCGTGACCATTACTTAATTTTACACTATGGTGTGAAAGGTAGATTAGTCTAAAACTAAACAAGAGATAATTCTTGGTTCAATAGGTTGAATGAGTCTTACCAACTAACCTTTTGAAATTTTACTATGATCTTCCCTCAGCAATGCATAATTTTCTTTGCTGATGTTGTTTACACTCTTTCTAAATGCTTTTCTTTAACCTGCCTTTGACAAATTCTCATGTTCGTAGCTATAAAAACACTAATCCTATCCTTATCACAACACAAAAACATTCCTTAATTAGAGATAAACATGGCTGCCATACTCTTCCTTGTAGTTCTCTTGCTTGCTCCTTTCCTTTCCCATGCTTCTGATCCCGACCCCTTGATGGACTTCTGCATAGCAGAACCCGATTCCTCTCCCTCGTTTGCGAGCTTTCCTTGCAAGCCCGCCTCAAACGTGACCTCAGAAGATTTCTTCTTCAACGGGTTTATGAATGAGGGTGATACATCTTCGAGCCCATATAGATCAAAGGTCACACCTGGGAATGTTCTCACATTTCCGGGCCTAAACACTCTTGGAATTTCAATGAACAGGGTCGATCTTGCCATTAATGGTATGAACCCGCCTCACTCCCATCCACGCTCAAGTGAGGTTGGAGTAGTGATCTCAGGGAAAGTTTTGGTCGGGTTTGTGACAACGGGCAATGTGTACTACTCCAAGGTGTTAATTCCTGGGCAGATGTTTGTGATCCCAAGGGGATTGGTTCATTTTCAGAAGAATGTTGGAGAAACTAAAGCTCTTGTTTTCACAGCTTTCAATAGTCAGAATCCAGGAGTAGTGATTTTAGCCACAACTCTGTTTGCTACAAAGCCTCCAATTCCTGATGATGTTTTGAGCCAAAATTTCCAAGTGGATTCTAATGTTATCCATGAAATAGAATCCAAATTTGGATAATGTGAATTATGGAATAGTTATACTACCATGATCATATCAACTTTCGGTGAAACGACACCAAATAAAAAGCTTATATTCTTATACTGTGTATAAAATGGGATATTTAACCCATATATGAGGCGCGTCTCTTAGTAAGATCGTCTCATACAATAATTTGTGATTTGATATTCCTTGTTTTGTTTTTTTGATTTATTTTTTGTTTTTAGTAATTGATTTTTTGCTATTAAAGATTGAAGCATTATTATGCATTTTTAATGTACAAGTGATGAAACAATAAATCATATCTTGTTTCTTTATTGTCCATTAGACCATTAACATTACATATATGTTACTTTAGGTAAGGGACTCTTGTCATTCTAACCTTAGATTTTTGATTCTACAATTGCAAATATGATTTTTTTGATTAGTGATGTTAAAGAATATAGAAATGCAGATGCAGTCAAATTGGAAACAAAGAAAGATGAAGAAATTTAACCCATTTTCGAGAATCAAGATATTTAACATCTAATAAAGTATAAGAGTCCAAAAATTACCAATCTGAATGAACACAATTTAGATAAACTCATAAGAATGTGCAAGGTCTAAAAAGTTATTAGAAGTTCAAGTGTGTTAATTATACAAATATTGAACACTTTCACCAGCCAGCAAGGCTAGGATACTTGAGTCATTTTGATACTAGTTAGTGAATCAAAGGTTACAAACTTACAACAAGTTGTAAGTACTTTCTAGTTTCTACACAAATTGGTATCACAAAATCAAGGCAACCCCACCTAAATACTTGAATCATATATATAGGCATTAGGCAGACTTTCCTGATTCTGTGTAAATAATTTGATTAGGCAGAATGTTCTGCAAATTATCATCAAACAATAGTTCTTTTAAAAAGAATCATGATGTTCGTTCAAAATTTCCGCCTAATTGCATATGTAACCACTCCGATTGCGGCCCTCCAGCTGTTGTGAATTCTCTCGTAGCATGCGTGTTGAAAATTAAACCATTTGGATCGAAGGATGGAACCCCGAGCTGATTCACCTAAATAGATGGAATATACTTTATATACTAGTATCTAGTAAAGCTAAATAAAATTGTAGGACATGAATAGAGAGCATTGAACTGTGAAGCAACCGAAACTTCAGCAACCTTCGTTTTTCTCCTCCATTTTCCATTTTGTCGTCCCACTTTCACCATAAAATTTCCGTTCATGCTCTTCCCTTCCTTCTCTCTCTTTACACCTCCTTTTCACTCCTCGACGCCACGCCTGGTGGCAACCACCATTAGTGTCCCAACACCACAGCCTTTCCTCCCTCCAAACGAGTTGCCCACCGGGTGGCTCGTTCTTTTACAAAAAGGACACACAATTGGGAACTGGTGGAACCCTATCTATTTGCATCTGACCATACTTCAAATGCTTATATTCTGCATTTCATCTATTTTTTTGTGAAAAAAGACACCCGAGTGAGCGGCTCTTTTGTGTCGGCAGTGGTGGTCTTCAGTAGGTGGTAGTGTGGGGGATGTGGAAGTGAATTAGATGAGAGGAAGATGGAGAGTTCGATTGGGAGGGAAAAGAAAAGGAAAACGTCAAACTTACATCTTTTGATTGGAATCCATTAATAGAGGGAACCATCCCGGAATTGACCGCTTCAAGCTTCATAGATAAGAACTGCGAAGCAATAGTCATGACACATGAGGCTTAGCTACAATTCATGTGGAAACCACACAAGTAAAACAAAGGAAGAAATCGAAGAGCTAGAATTTAAGGGAAAAAACCGCAAAACAAATGTTCACAACTATCCCAATTCTGAACGGCCAAACTTTCAATCACTAAGAAAACGTTAAAGGACTAGTTATAGAATTAGTCTGATCATGACTGGCAACAATGCTCAAAACGACATTTCTAAGCCTAAAATTGACGCACCTCAACTTGTCGTTGTAAAGATTGTATATAGTTGATTATTTCGTCGAGGACTAAAGCTTTTCCAATAACCTGCCCAACAAAAGAGAGACGCCAGCAAGAAAACGATAGATGTCAAAAAAAAAAATACAGTTCTAGTATTCAGAACGGATTAGCTTGAATGCTTGACCATCCAAGGTCGAAAGGCCTCCATAAAACAGTCGACGATTACAATAATGATTGATTATGACATGCAATATACCAACCTTGTTACATCCAGGGACCAAATCTTGTAAAATTTTCATTCTCTCGCTTATCTTTTCTCTCCTGGCCTGTCACAAACAAAAACAATCGAGAAAAACTGATGAGAATCCGCCGGAAAAACAAAAATATTAAATTTTTTTGCAAATTGAGCCTTAAAGTTTAGCATTTTTGTAAATTACAGCCTCAATGTTTATGTTTTGCGAATTACAGCTACCAAAATATCAAAGTGATAGAATTGATAGAATGATTGGTTGCCATTTAATTTCAAAATGAGGAAATAAATACAAGAGTAATCTTGGAGAGTAAGAAAAATATTCTATTCTATTACAAAGTCTACTGCGTTAAGGCCAAATCACAGTATTCCAACCATTTTGATGGTCGGAATTTTAGATTAAGTGGTCGGAATTCTGTGATTTGGCTTAAACACTGTAGACTTTGAAACTTTGGTGGCTGTAATTCTCAAAAAATAAACATTAAGGCTGTAATTCGCAAAAAATAAACATTAAGGCTGTAATTTGCAAAATTCTAAAAATTTAAGGCTATAATTCACAAATTATTCTAAAGCATATGAGCATCATTTGGTTGCATAATTCATACTTTTATTACCCTGCCTACTACAAGGTGAACATAAAGGAAAAAAATTATTCCAAAATTTGAAAGAAAATTACTCTCTCAGCCAGACTATGGCTATCGGTAGCTTGTCCCCTTCTTGCTCTGACATGGATGTAGTCTTTAGGTGGCTCTGATGGTTTGTCAGCAGATTTGTTACCACCGGCTGAACTCGCTTCACCTGCAGCCTTCGAACTGCCATTTTCATCCTGAGAATCTGATGTTTTGATGCGTTTAGCATTTGAATCCTTCTGCTTCACAAGAACGAAATAAAAAGTAAATTACTAAATGTCCAAATCAATATTCAGTACATAAAAGCTTATCATACGTGCCATTTTTTCTATGATAACCTTTAATAGAAACATTGGACATCCAAAATCTAAGCTTCTTCTGCATGATTCACAGAACTATATATTATTGTGGCCTACCCCCAAGAAAGAAAGGAAAGATAGAAGCATCAATTCATTATCTATAAGCTTCTTCTCGATCTAAGGGTGTCCATTAGGGTATGATTTTTCAGGTCTAATTAATTTTGATTCTTGAGTACATGTAAATATCTCGAGAATCTGATTTTGATTTTTATACATGGGTCATTTCAGATCGAGTCAGATGATATTTGATTTCGAATAATCAGGTCAATTTTGACTAGCTCTATCTCGAGCCAAAAAAAGTACACATATTTCATCTGTTGTATCTTTTTTCTTTGGCCTCTCCTTACTAGCAAACTGAGCAGGTTTCACCAAATTTAATTTGGTCCTTCATTCACCTCAATACTTGTGCCTATTACTTAACATAATACTGCAAAATGTTGTCCGCATCATCGTATCATAACCGTATAGTAAATATTTTTGAACTTAGTGTGAACGAAATAAAAGTTAAGACATTTGCAAAACCATTTGCATTGATCGTGAAAACCATTTCACAACTGGTACCACTACCATGATCGATACTACCTTTTTGCGCTATGTTTCACATTACAAAAGCTTATGAACACTTGACACATAATCGGCCAAGGGTGCTAACATAAGAACATCAAGAACACAAAGGGTTTAGCCAAACAACGTCCAATTTACCAAAACCATAGTCTCTCAATACCAAAAAAAGTTCCATAAAAAAAGTTGGTCTTCACTTAGCCAGCTTAATCAAATTATATATTTCTCGAATAAAACCTTCATTTATTTTGGTTTCTGAAGTAAATAGTGAGTTTGGTCATTTCAAAACTAAACATTGGTTGCAGTCAGTGATCCAGATCTCATTCCTTCGCTTTATGTGGAAAGTAATCCATATCTAGTTTGGGTGCAAGCCAAAATATCATGAGGGCAAACATTATTGGAAACTACATATCCCTTATCAAATTCAACCAATAACCCAGAAGCAATTAGCAAAAAAATTGAATGCTACACTTTGCCTTACTATAGTTTTGAGATTTTAAGCCTTACACTCAAAATAGGCAAAGCAAATAAAAGAATTTAAACATGTCATCTTTTTTAAGAATGGCAAGAATTAAGAAATATGTTATAAACTAAATTAAAATGGTACACAAATTTGATTTTGTTGTGCAAAAATTGCCTTTGATTATAAATAGTCAAAGGTGCATTTTGTGTTATTATATGAAAGTAATAGTTCTAGATCTAGCCTTATTTAAAGAAGCATCTATACGATATTCATACTATAATTTTACTGTATGACAACAGTGGGTCTAGATTGTCGAGTTTCAAGTATGGATGTAAGTTCCATGGGCATCTAAGACTTTTTCGCCCAAGTCAAGTATTGAAAAGACGGGGCTAGTCACCAACACACAAAAATAGCCACTACGAAAGTCAAGATACTACTACAAGTTAGGTTGAACACTCATTTGTGCATGTGTGTATACTGTATACTATAACCACCTTAGTTGTGTCATAGTGTCATTCTTTCAAGTTGTTCTCCTATGTTTTGTAATTCAATATTAATAGGGTTTTTGATTAAATGACGGGTCATATCCTATGCAAGCCCAAACCTAGATTCTCCCTGAACCCTGTTGCTAGCAAAATAAATATCTAAAGATGTTGATACCCTGATTAAGAACCAAAACTCAAGTATGACTAACAAGGTTGTGGAATAATTCAGCTTCAAACATTTCAAATTTACAACATTTTCGAGCATCCTGAATCCTTATTATTGCTAAAACATCTTATAGATAACAATTTCCTATCACCAAAGGAGGCTAGAGGAAAAATTGAATTAATGATCAAACACAATTTTAACCCCAAATATGAAGGTAAGGTGGCTATATTGAACAACATACCTCCCTATAGTTGAATTTGCCACATTTATATCTCCTAAGAGCTTTTTACATCATATGTAGGAAATTCAATGGGACCAGAGAGTATGAATGAACACAAAATTTCCATTTGTTCCTCTTACAAAACCCCTTTTCAAGACAAAGAGCTTTACAAGGGAATTTGACTAAATCAATTACATCAGGTAAGATTAGATCAAAGTCTATAAGGGTGAAGCTCATACAAGTAACAAACAAAAATAAATCTGAAAATTGATGCTGAATTTCAATCATAAGGAACACTATAAGAACACAAATCTATCACCATCAAATTAATTATCAATAACATCCCAAACACTCACAATTCGAACCACAGAACACCAGAAAATTGACCAAATAGAAATTCTAGCTATTGAAACAAGCAACACAATATTTCAATCAAACACAATACAATTTGAGCTAAAAAGATCAAATTTTCCAAAACAAAATTATTTAAAAAAAGAAAAATTACCATTTCATTTCCACTACTAGTAGTAGAAACAAGCTTTGAAGACTCATCTTCTGAGACATTCTCCCTCCTCTTCCTCCCACCACCACCAAGACTTCCACTTTGCTCAGTAACAGTTGATTCCTCAATTGACCCATCTCTATTCATTGTCCCAACAAGACCATTACTCAATAACCCATCAATCAAACCATTCACAAATCCACTACCACTTCCCATTCTAAGCCCCAACATTCCTCCATTTTCAGAATTTCCACCATTACTAAAAGGCCAAATCTCAGATAATGAAGGGTTTGCTGTTGTAAATGAACCTTCATTTATCAATGGAGGATCCATCAAAGACTTCACCTTTACTTCACCCACATCCAAAAATCCTCAATTCAAAGCTTAACCAACAAATAGCTAAATCCCCACAAGTTTTTCCAAGAAATTAAGATGTGGGTATTGTAATTAACAATTAATTCTGAAATGGGTAGTGCTTAATTTGATGAAATTTAGTTCAAATCCTTACTTTATTGTTCTGAGTTCTTGAGTGGAAATGAAATTATAGAAAAAGTGAGCTTAATTATATAAAGTGAAGAGAGAGAAAAGAAAAAGAGATCCGTTTGGGTTGGGGTTTTGCCAGGAGGGCTGAAAAAGGTTAAGTGTACAGTGCACCCACTGCGCACGTTAAGGAAGTGAGGTCAGAGATAGATAAAAGAGAGAAACCTTTTTTTAGGAGAATCCAGCGGTTTAGATCGCAGATCCGTTTTGATATAATTGGATAATTTTTTTTTTCCCTGTATGATTAAGACTTGACCTTGGGCCCACAACCCTGGTTCAAGTTTTAGGTCCGTTCAACGTCTCTTAAGTTGAATCTGTGAAACACTGATTGTTTGTTAAATGGCTGTTACTTTGAAGTATTGGCTGAAATTATTAAGTATTTTGACCAGCTGAAAGTATTAGCTAAAATTATCAACTACTTTGATTAGTTGAAAAGTATTGGCTAATATGTCAATTATTCAAGTCAATTGTTACAGAAATGTTCGATAAAACTTTTTTGTTAGTTTTTCGAGAATTTATTAGAGAAAAAATAGGTTAAAAAAACAAAAACAAACGAAAAAAGCTATTATGAGTAAGTAGTAACTTTTGTTTTGATTTCAAAGCTAGTATTTTAGATGATTTAAAAATCATTTACTAAATACTTTTCGATTATTTAATAAAGTAACAAGTCAAAAATCAAAACAAATTCAACCATAGACTATAGAGGTACAAGAATACCTCCTATCAGGCTATCACAAGGCCCTAGCCAACTACTCCTTATTGCCTTTCACTAATTTTCTATTCTTGTGAGATGATTTTTATTGGTTCAGCCTAAATCATTTTAAAAAATTACTTCAAGTGCAAGTTGAAATTCAATTTTCATTATCTTTTAATGTTTTTTTATTAATGTATATAAACCGGTCTCACGTTGAGATTATCTCATGCAAAACTGGTTTATTACCTTTATAGTAGGAGTGTAGGACTAGGTAGCATGACATACTCCTATGAACAAAAAAAAAATGGTGGGTTTAATATGAACATAGAACATGTATATTTCTTTTAAAATATTAACAGCGAATAAAGTTGTGATAAAATTAATAACTGCAAATAAATATAGTTGTACGTTCGGACACGAAGACACTTACTCATTATAATATGAAGTATTAATTTGTATAATATACTTTTTCTGTTTTATCATATTCGCTATATTTCACTTTTTACGCAATCCAATGCGTAACTTTGATTATTTATATCTTAAGCTATGCTTAACTAAAAATTATCAAAATATGATATTATGACAGTATTCGATTAGACAATCAAATAAGATCTCATTTGACTATATTTTTTCTAACACATTAGATACACTATTTAAAATAAGCTTGAAAAATGAATAGTAACAATAATCTTTATGTAGCTGACTGTTTCAGAATAGAGAAAGTATTAATTAATAAGTAATAATTATAGACTTATCTCTCTACTTTGCTGACATCTTCAGTGCATGTGTATACTCCTCCTTTTCTTGTTTTATTAGTCTTTGAAAACTAAAAGATGTCTTTGGCTCTTAGCCTTTCCAGTAAATAAAAGAAGTGTTTAATAAAATGGCATTGAGAATTTTCTTTTTTTTTTTTTTTGTCTTTTTATCTTTGATTAGTCAATGAGTAAACAAATGTGTTTTGTATATGGCTGTTTAGTCATCTAAAAAAACTGACTTTTAAGTTAATTTAAAGTTTGATATTTTATAGTTTTTGGCTTATTGACCTTTTTTTTTTTTCTTGTATTAGGCAACAGACAACAATTTATATAAAATTCAATAAAAAATTTCTAAAACAGTTGACTTATTCAACTAATTTTAAAATTAATAAAAAAGTTAACACTTTTAGTTGATCAAACAAGAACTATCGACTGCTTGAGCTTCAAATCATGGAGCAAGGAATCATTTACCGACCCAAATGACGAACCACAATTAAGGCAACTTTCAAAGTGACTTTGAAAACATCCAGGCTGCCAAGCACCACGAGAAAGATTTATCAAAGACAAAGGCAGGCAAACATTTAATAGATGATAGCTGATTTAGTTGATTAATTTGATTAGGTGATTCTAAACTTGTTAAAAGCATAAAAATATTTTATTTTAAAATTTATAATAATAAGTTATTTTAATTAGTCAATTTAAGAATACTAGTATTAAATAATTTGATCATCTGACCTTATTATTATACTCTTAAAATAAACTAAAATTGCCCGAATAATTATTTTAACAAACACCCTAGTGTCTACTAAGAAAAACCAATGCTAAGTGATTTTCAAATGTGATAATTCTATAAAGGTTGACTTTTGAAATACCTAGAAATCTAATCTTAACAATTGATTATTTTAATATGAAATTTAAGCCATTTAATTCTTTGATTGATAAAAGAAAAATTAAATAAAATAAAGGAAAAAGTATCAGAATGTACCTAACAATTTTTTTTTCAAAAAGTACTTAATAAAAAAAATTTTGTTAAAAAAATACCTAAAAAAATTTTTTCTTTTCCAAAGAGTACCAATTAACGTTTTCCTTTAGTTGACCGTTAAATATAGCGGTTGACTATATTTAACTGGTCAAAATCGAAAATTCTTCTTCTTCATCTTCAATTGTTTTTCCAATTCAATTTCCTCACTATTTTTTTCAGCCAATTTTTTACTCAAAATCGAAATTAAATTGAAAAAAAATTAAAGATAAGGAAAAAGAATTTTAGATTTTATCCGGTCAACAAGGAAAACGTTACTTGATACTCCTTGGAAAAAAAAAAATTTGACACTAATTACCCATAAACTATAGAAGTATAAAAGCAAATAATTGCTAAAATAATCTATATTCTGACACTAATTAATAAATTTTTTAAGATAACTCAAACTTAATACAAAAATTTCATACATTTTTATTTCGTCAACCTAAACCTAGCTTGTCTTAAGGATGGATAATTAGTTAATTACCCATTGCCAAAGATCAAATACCCTTTGAAGTCTGTTGACATATGCTGCCAAGACCAGTTAGATGCTACGAGCCAACATTTTATTTATTCAGTCCCATCTAAAACAAGTGATTAGTGAGCACAAAAAACATGATTAATGAACAGATCAGGACTAGTCAAATGTATTAAGAGTCTTATAATTGTTTCTTTAATTGTTTTTAGTACTAATACTAAATTACTACTATAATTATCACTAAAAATAATTGTCATCTGCATAAGCGGAGCTGTAATCTATGGTATTAGCTATAACATATTTTTTCTTAAAACTTTTGAAATTTCCTTTTATGATATTAGCTAACTCTGGGCTATTATTAAATATCGATTTCTTAAACTAAATTCTAGTCTTTTAGCGTGCTCTCAACTTAAACGCTGCTTTCACGACTACTAATATGTGTGCTATAATCAAGAGCCACTTCTTTACTCCTTCACTCATTGGAGCTTCAAACCATTAAGCAAAAGTTATGTTTGTGTACAAAATTGTCAAAAAAAATTTTATGTTTTCTTCTCATATATATATATATATATATATATATATATATATATATATATATATATATATATATATATATTTAATCATTAATATTTTTAATTGTATTTTTATAATAAAACAGTTGCTTATGTACTATGGTACACTCTTGATTAATAAATTGTTAATAATCCTAAAATGTTGCACGTAAGAATTTTAATTTAATTAAACATTGTTCTTAAAATAAAAAAAAATGACTCAAATTTATTGTTATCTTCTTCTAAATTAAAATGCAAGTATGATACTTTGTTTGATTGAAGTGTGTTATCACCATCCATTGTATGATCAAAGGCTTAATTGTAAAGGCAAAAGGTTTGGTGATGGAAGGTGATAAATTATCCCAAAAAATATGGCAAACTATAATTTGTTAGAGTATATGATTACATGAACCATCAGTTTAATCTTTTAATTAAATTAGTTTATTAATAATATAATATTAGAAGCTAACGTGACAAGAGGTCACAGCTTCCTATCACACTCACTCCTTACTTAAAGAAGAATATTTTGCACCAGGTATGAAAATATTTGTCTTACAATCACACTTCTAGCTTAAATAACTCTGGACAGAAATATATAATAGCATATAACATATGGTGAATCATCCGCTAAAGTTAGTTCGTTTGAGAAGATTATATAGTTGTCTAGTTGATTGCCTAACACCTTATCTCAATTGTCATGAATTCTGACATTTGCCAAACATTGCCTTAGCCATTACTTTTGATATTAGAACAGTTAAGCACCAGTTTAATCCCTTAAAAGCCTCTTTGTGATGCTCCTAATTTGGGCGTTTAATTCATGTGACCTTTAATTGTGTGATGCCCACTCTATTATTAAAGGGCTATTGCTCAACTTTTTTTAGTCTAAGGGACTGCTTTTAGTCAATTTTTAGTACTCAATTGTGTTTACTTTTGTAGAAAGTGGTTGAGATCCATTTCATTGAATTGCATTTAATTACATTGAATTTATAATAATAATGGTGCGTATGTACTTTTTCATGCTCATATATCCATTTAATATTTTCTTACCCGCTATTTATTCACTATTTATGACGGATAAAATTTATATATTCGCATCTGCCCACTTAAATATGCAGTTAAATTTTAAATCCATCTCCACTTACTATGATCAACCGAGTATATCTACCTTATGTCCAACACAAATTCACTCCTTATTTGCGAATTGCGATTCATATTGTAATTCCTTATTTGCGCTATATGCGAATTGCGATTCATACTGCAATTCCTTACAAATTTAATTGTATATATACTTTTATCTAAATCATACAAAGCAATATGATAAAGTTTATATCCTTAATTTTTATCATTAGTTTTTAATAAGAATATACAAAATTAATAAAAAAAAATCAATATATTGTAGACACGTAGAGGTGGTTTGGCGGGGTGGGTATGACACGGGTAAGACCTCATTTCCACCCACTGGCCATTACCAACCAAATTCATACTTATATCTGCCCCTATTGGGACGGATGCAATGCAAAACCAGTTCAATTTTATTTGGCCACCATCCTTTTATGCCTTTGACTTGGGTAGAAATCTCAGATTTTAACCCGATTTAAAATTTAAAATTTTAGATATTGAAATTTATTGGATCAGAATCAAAAATTTTTGATCCACCTGTCCCTAAAATGACTTGATTTGAAAAAAGACAAAAAAGAAAAAACCAAATTTGGTTGTAACTTAAATTCGCAATTTTAACCTAATTTTTTTTAGCTTTTTTCAGTTCCATTCATCATTCTTATTTGGTATTTACTATTCTCTTCGTTTTTATTGATTTTTCTTTTAGTTGACAAACATTAAAGCTATAATTTGTAAAAGATATAACCTTAAGATTGCAATTTGCAAATAATTCTTTCTATGATATTCAATCATAGTTGATAATAGTTGATAAGAGTGTAAATTGTAGTATGTTTTATTTGATTATCCTTTAGTCAAAATGTATGCTTTAATGGAATTTTTTTTAAATAACCGTTAAATCAAATACTTATATTGTCGCATCACAATTTGCTAAGTTCAGTCTTGAAAATTATTTTGGACAAGACTTGGTCTTCATACACTACAAGCTGAGCCTTGCTGGGGGTGACGACTGGGCCTTTTTAATATTTGGTCGTTAAAAAATCGAGCAATATATGGTGTGATGAGGTCAGATAATGTTCTTTTATAAAATTACACAAAATTTTGTATGAGACGGTCTTATTATAAGATATATCGTTTGTATTAATAAATAGTTTGATAATACAAACTATTAACATATAAAGTTCTTAATTTGAGATCCTCTCACTAAAAGACGAACTTTTAAAAAAATAACTCATAAAACTATAAGAATTTTTCCTTAAAAGTGTTGTAAGATAACGTTAATTTACTCACCTCTATAAAATTAATTAAGTTTGTTAGTATGGTAGACATTGACACAAATAGTGTCTAGGATCGGTGTTGGGAAAATAATCATGGAAGATGGTACATATTAATGTGCAATCATCGGGTGATTGTAGCCTTGTGATCTACGCCTTAAAGAGCAAGGGTACAATCACCTAAACAGGGCTGGGTAAAAATTTTGAAAGCTTTATTTATTTTTGTGATGTTTTTTATAATGGGATCCTTCATTATATTAAAAAATATACTCCCTCCTATTCAGCTTAAATGTCCCATTTGACTTTTTATACTTGCCGAGGCAACATTTTAATTCTTAATATCTTAAATTATTCTTAATTAAAAATTATAAAAAGTTGATATTAATAATCCCTGTATTGAGACGAATCAAACAAGATCCCACATGACTATGTTTTAACTTATAGATTAAGAGTAAAATACAAATTAAGAGTGATAAGTGAATAGTGCCAAAAATCAAATGGGACATTTAGGTTGAATAGGAAGTAGTAATATTTTTCATTTCAAGAAAAATAATTTAAGACAAAATGTATTATAACATTATATTACTTCAAATATAAAAAAGATTTACACACAAATTAAATCACTTAAAAAGTATTGCTCGAAACCAGGCCTGAATAGCACTATTTAATATTAAGAAATCCTTGTGAGAGACAGTCTCTTTAAGAGACCATCTCTGATTGGGCCGACCCATTATATATTTTTTAAGATATTGAAACTAGACATTAAGTATACGATAAGTAAGCATCAAGGATAATGTAAGTAAACATTAAGAATACAGTAAATAGATATTAATCTTTAATGAGTTAGACTTGAGATATGTCTCTCAAAGAAACAGTCTCTCAAAAGACTAGACCCCTTTAGGGAGTCCTATGCAGTCGATTATCTGGGATGCCCCAAGAACCGTCCATGTAAAAGCAAGTGTAGAAACTTGAATGGATGGGGGGGGGGGGGGGGGGGGGGGGGCGTACAGTGTACGTGGAGAAGGAAGGACATACTCAATATGCTACTATACTGGACTGCTCGGAAGAGCCTAACTGTTGCTCACACAAGCAACATATGATCCGATAACCTGCGTTCTTTAGTACAAAGTAGCAACATTTTTGGCTCGTACCCCATGCTTGTTGAACATTTAGAGTATATAGACCTAGATTTGTATATACTACATACTTAGTATAGTAGTGGTACTAAAATATATATTATGAGTCCAATTAAATGCCTCAAAGAATTTGATGAATCATTACTTTGATTCATAAGCTTTGTTTGGTGAAACATTACTTTGATTCATAAGCTTTGCTTGGTGAAACATTACTTTGATTCATAAGTTTTGCTTGGTGAAACATTACTTTGATTCATGAGCTTTGCTTGGTGAAACATTACTTCGATTCATAAGCTTGCTTGGTGAAACATTACTTTAGTTCGTAAGCTTTGCTTAGTGAAACATTACTTTGATTCATAAGCTTTGCTTGGTGAAACAGTTTTGTTTCAAAAGAAGGTATTGTTTCATGCATAGCTCTATAAATAGAGATTGCATGCCTAGGGACATTTCATCCCATCTTCATATCTTTTCTTATTTCTCTCTTAAGAATACTCCTATTCTTATTCTTTCTTTCATGAGATAATATTGAGAGAGTAATTAACTCTCAATATCATCAAAGTTCTTAATTCACCACAACACTTGTATTTACTATTGCAATTTCCTTGTGCTAGGATTTTATTGTGTAGATTGTATTGAATTTCAATCATCATCCCAAGCACCTTTGTGGGAGAAATATCACAATAGAAAAGTGCATGAATGCCTTCTACTCATATCAAGTTTCCGAGCGACTTCTTTGATTGTCGCAATCATATCTTCATCTTTTTCTTGGTGATTCAACAAGAGTTCAAAGCCATATACAAAGGATTACAAATAGTGTAGATTTATCTTGTAACACGTATTTGTAATACATCATTATTGTAATAATACTTCGCAATATAAATTCATATATGCCCTAGGTTATTTGTAAGCCAGAGTCACATTATATTAGCTTTCTCTCTTGCTTTATTTTTCCTGTAAAAGTAGCTTTTTTTTTCCAAATCACTTATTTTTACACATATTGAAATACAACTTGGTGAATATAGTCTAATTTGGTGAACCAGCTTAAATATTGTGCTATTGATTGTTTATGTTTACTTTGTTACTCATCATCAACTTGCATTTTGTTTTGCTCATTGATTGGACCTTCAAACACATTTCTTCCGCACTTTTTTATTATCTTTCTGTGTGTTTCCTTTTAAATGTCCCAACAATTTTTCTCTAGAAATGGGTCTAGCATGTCCAAGCGTGCCAACCCGATTCATTTACTCATCTCCTAAGAAGTTATACTTCCCAAAGAATTAACCAAACAGGCATTGCGAGAAACGATTTTTTTTCTTATCTTCTTGTTTTGATGTCGTCTCACCTAGAGACGTTCTTTCACAAGAGTAGCTACATGAACAAGTTTTATAGACTAATGAACGTAAGCTTTAAATAAGTAATGATTAAAAGTCATACAAAAAAGTAAAAGAGAGAACACTATGTTTATATATATTGGGATCATTCACCAATTGATAAGGTCCAAATGCATATTTGACAAACACATCTTGACAACATCAAAAAACTTCATTAGTTGTATTATATTTGAAGCATCAAGAAACATGTACAAGCTATCCAATCCAAAAATTTATAAAGGGACAACAAACTTCGGTATAAAGACTACAAAATTTGTTCACTACTATTTACCCCCTTTAGAAAGCTTTCCTGTTTTCTGCACCATTAATGCATCTCTTGATCTAAGCTAAAAAGCTTATCAATCAGCTCTCTGTACAGTTGTTTTGAACAATAATACGTACCATTTTTGATCCAACGAAAAGTATAGGAATCCCCCGACGGAGTGAGTAACGAATGACCCAAAACTAGTCCCTACAATGCAATGCCAAGCCGGCCCATACACTCCATCAAGTTCCTGCATTCATAGGAACTTTTATTAACTTCATATACGACCAAATAATCCCTAATATTAGGACTACATGACAAGACCAACAATAATAATACTTCACATAGCATGGGATCCCACTTGAGAGTTGGGACAAGTAGTATAAGGAAGATGGGTTTTTATACAATTGCCCATTCTGTTGGGTATATATGCCAAGTGATCCAACTATTGATCACAACTCATAAGTCACAAGCTAGATGGGACTAGAAGCCTAGGATTCTACCTGCCATCCAAGAACAATTTATTTGTTCTTAATATTCTTGTGGGGGATAATCACATGTTGTTGCATATAATTAGGGGGATATATTGAGCATATTGTATATAATAAAAGTACGTTATATATACATAAGCAAGATTTGAGGGGAGAAAAGCAGATTAATCCTAATGTCTATGTGATATGCCCAAGTAGAACAGTTTCTTGTTCCATTCGAATACATGTATTCGGAAGAACATTAGTAGATCAAGTGTTCCCTTTTGTAGATGTATATTGATTATGTGTAATCTCAGTTTCACAACAAAATTGATCTTATTGAAATCTATTGAATGTAAATTTTACGTCCGTTGGCAAATGACTTTTTGTTCAAAGTGATAGTGATAAACGACATTTAAGTCGGCTGAATGAGTAGTTTTTTCATTAATTTTCAGCTTTTAATCAATTTTTTCTCTAATAAACAGACAACATGCACAACTAATTTTTACCAAATCATTTCCTTAACATCTGGCTTAACAATAGATTATCCAATACTTCAAGCTGGTCAAATCAGCCAACACCTCCGATTATTGATTTGCCAATGGCTTTCACACTTCACTAATCACGTGAGACTTGTTTTTTTTCAACTACAGAACTCCTATAGGCTACTAGGAACAGTAATCTTTTTTAAGGTTGTCAAATTAAGACTTCAAATGCAAAATAAAAGCAATATGATTTGTAAATCACCACAAAAAGACAAAAAAATAATAATAAAATAAAAAATCAGAAAAAGTAAATTAAAATTACAAAACTCTATCCTATTAAATCCTATCATATAAGGGTGATTTATTAACTTCACAAACTACCGTTATTTACTAACACCTCCACAAATAAAAGAGGGTGGACCCCAACTGACCAAAATACATCATGTTCTTACACCTATTGTCATATCATTTCTCTGAGGAAATAGTAGACCAATTAAACAAGTTAGGAGTAGTCACTTCACTGATTGGTTCTCAAAAAAAATTCCTAAGCAATAACAAACCACCATAAGAAAAAACAAAAAATATAATAATAAAATAAATAAAATCAAAAAAATAAATTAGAATAACAAAACTCTCACCCTATCACATCCTACTACATGAGAGTAATTTGTTATCCGTATGAATAACCGTTATTTACTTAGACCTTTCCTAATTCTGAATTTTCTTATGGAATCATAAAATGAAATTCAAATGGGAAGTTCAACCAAAATTCATTTATACAGTACTCCCTCTGAACTCTGTACCCCACAATAAGGTATGGCCCATCTATATAACACTAATAACCAAACAATATTAATTCAACTGAGTACTAATCGATGCTTATTCTAAAGACACTATTTAATGCAATGTTAACATGCCTTTATTCTATTCATAAATTGGATTCTTTGCCTTTTTACCGAGTTAAGTTATAAATATTACATTCCATTGGAATCAATTGTTACCCTTACATAACTATTGATTCTTAAAATCTGTTTTGAAATACCGGCTACGTTACGGTTATTGATACTATTTATTGTTCAAACTTATTTTATATATTGCGCTAATATGTAAGAAAAAATATAGTTATATAGAATCTTATTTAAATCGTCTAATAGCATATCGTCGTAATATTAACATTCAATAATTTTTAGATATACATAGTTCAATGTATATGATCATAATAACTCATTGAATTAGTAAAAATTTAAATATAATAAGTATAGAAAAATAAATAAAACAATTAAATATATCTTGATTCATCTCAATGCACATCTGAAGGTACTCTAAAATATCAAGATAATCAATAGGTATAACAACTAATTCTAAGTACAATTAAGCCCCAAAAAAGAACAAAATAACAAAAAAAAAATGAATTGAAGATGAGGAAAGAGTGGGAATACCTTTTTAAGAGATAAAGCAAGGTTCTTAGAAGTGAATTTCTCAAGGCTATCTTTAATCTTTCTAGCAAAACCGACAACATGAATTTGCATAAATGGGGGCATATCAGCTGAAACAACTTTGGCACAATTTGTTAGCAAAAAATTAGCCAATTCTTCTTGTACATCACAAAATGACCTCCTTTTCCCAATCCCATTTACTATCACCAACTTATTATTAATATTTGCTTCTCCTCCTTTCTTTGATTGATCTCTTCCCATTTTCTTCAATTCCTTCTTAGATTCTACAATATCTTCATGAACAACCACCAAAGATTTATTCTTCCCACTTTCCAAACCCATCTTTTTACCTTGTTTTCCAATATTTTGACCATAAAAGCTTGGATTTTTAGGGTCTAAATTAACCGATTTTGAGAGTGCTTTAACTTGTAAATGAGAATCTATATGTTTTTGGGTAGGTAGGTTTTGGAAATTAGTGGGTTTTTTTGGATTAGGATGTAACCTTGAAAAGTGATTTGTAAGGTTATAGATTGTAGATGTTGAGGTAGTACTAGAAGGCTTTGGATGTCTTTTTTCAGTAGTTTGTGAGATGGAAGGTGAGCTTGGTGCTGCTAACTTGCGCCTGTGAGTAGGATTGTGTGCCATCTTGATCTCGTGTGGGTAAAATGAGAGAAATGAAGGAATTTCAAAGCAAAAAAGGTTAGGGTTTGTGGGGATGAGTTTGGTGGGGTGGTGTTAAAAGGGAGGAAGAAGGATGTTGAGTTTTGAGTGGGAACTTTTTGTTCTAACTTGCGCCGCTAGACGTGGGGGAAATGAGGTCTTAATTTTTGACTTGTTTTACCCAGAAATAAACAAGGGAAAATAGAATGGGGAATTGGTAAAGTGGGGTCCTTGGTAACATGCTTTTCCATTCCTTTATTACATAAAAGAGTGAAAGTGGGGTCCATCTTCGTGAAATTTTGAATAAATGTCTCTCAATTAAAAAAATCTTAATCGTGTACTCTTATTCTATTATGTTTGCTACCCTCTATAATTACCCAATTACAAAGTGGGGTGGATGAATGATAAGATGCTAGATACACAATTAATAGGCCAATATATAGGACATGTGGACATATTATAGAAAGAAAATAAAAATAAAAATAAAAATATACATGAGTCTTGGATATGGTGTCCATAGTTCTCTTATAAACTCGAGTATGTGAGCATCTTGTGGCATTTGTGTTGCACTGCACATCTTAGCCCTGATCTTGTGTGGCAAATCGTGCTAATAAGGATGGGGACGAAGGGGCACGAAGTACTCGTAGATCTATACCTACAATAGTGTTAGATAATTCTTATCATCTTGGATTCTGACCTAATAACTATTAGATGTGACTCATAATCTCAATATGTATAGCTTCATATTGTATGGGTATGGTAGAAATAAGAGGTGTTATTAGTGCTCATGAATGAAGAGTATGGTCAGAGTGTTTCATGAGTAGCTCGAGTATATGGCTCAACCCAAGTTGTTGGTCGCTCACTGGATGCATTTGGCTCGACTGGTCGAGCAAATTTCAGCATGTCAAGCAGCTGTGTTCATGGCTACTATTTTGCATGGGTTTTCTTATTGCTTGTTGTCCTTCCTCTACTCTTAGTCTTATATATACTCCATCTCTACATCAAGACCAAAGTGGGAATTACATTGTAATCAAGAGAAAGAGAACACATTGTAATCCTCTTGTAAGAGATATTGATCTAGATAGAGAGAGCCTCAAATAAGGGTTCTTTAGTGAATTAAGAGCTTTTTAATTACTCTTGTAATCTCTATAGTTTTTCATTTCCTTTGTTAGAATTGATTAGTGTGTGTAAACAAGAACTAATCAATACAATAGTCTTTATTCTTTGGGTGGGTTTATAGTCTAATTATTAATTTGATATTAGGATTTTTCCACCTTCCAATTCTTAGTGTGTTTGATTATTTCTTTATATTTTGCAATCTTTATCATTCTTTGTACATTAGAATCTTCATTGAAAAAGCATTTGCTCTAACAATAACAACAAAGCAACTCGCGATAAAAGTATACCAAATTAACAACTTCCCAAGAAAACTCTAACACACCCCCTTGGGCAACCAAAATAGCACAAGGTTGCTTAATGTCCATGCGTGACTTATCAATCAGTAGTATCGACTACTGTATAACCACTTAATAGGTTGTATCTTGTTGCACTACTCGAGCATGTACTCAACATAATGCAACAACCAAGTCGCCAATAGCATTACGTTGGATCATTGGGAAAAGACTTATTCACAACCATACTAGGATGCCTAATGATGTCGTTGATTGTCGTCTTCTAAGTCAGACACTTAAGAACTACATGAGTATGCTCCTTCCCTTCATAAACTAGTCTAGCTATATGTCATTCACAACTAGAAATACGTTTACAATCTAGAGGTCTGTAGGCATCTATGACCTAATTCACCCAATTAGGTTACTCCTTATCATCAACTCGAGCAGCCTGACTAAGTGGCCTTATCCTTGAAGCACGGTTAACAATTAGGCTATCAGTAGATTGCCTAACAACATCGCTACGAATTCTAACTCATATTTGCGAACCAACGATAGTGCAACAAATCGACCCCATTGGCTCCTTTCAACAATCCAACCAATAATTGTCTCCTAAAATGTCCTAGCCTTTCCCTCAGACTAAATCCTCATAATCAGCAGCAAATGAGGTTGATCTTGAGAAACTTAGCTCTCTCGACATTCTCTCAAAACCTACTCCCTAACACAACGCTTTCATCAGGGCAAGGGCGGTTCAAGGGCCGTGCAAGGTGGCCAACTGCATAGGATCCCGAACCTAAAAGACCTCATATTAAAAACTTATAGTATAATAACATACTATTGTAGTAGAATAGCTAGTAGTAGTTTTGCTTACTATATCAATGGTCATATATATAAAACCTATAGATTACAATTTTTTTCTCTTTTTTTATCTTTTTCCAAAACAACTCTTTACTTTCCAAATATTTTTTCTTACCCCATTTAATATTTACACATTTATAAAACATCAATTATCACTAACTTAATTTATAAAAATAATCAACAATTTATTTTTAAAATTTTCAACCCTTCAAACTTTTACTCTTTTTATTATTAGTCATCAATGTATTACTATTTTTTTCTCTTTCATTTTAACATTAGAGAAGAAAGTTTAATTTTTAACTACTTAATTTAAGTTTAAGAGATTAAAATTATGTTGAATTTTTATTTTAGTTTAACAAAATCTTTCTTTTTTAATAATAAAGGGCCCCAATTTTAGAAATTTATGAAAAATAAACGGGGCCTCAGAATTGTTTGCTTCGCCCCTGCATGGCCTGTTCAAAAAAATTGAACCCGCTTGATCCGACCAGTCAACCCACTGACCCGCATTTTAAATGGCGGGTCAATTTAAAATATATATATATAAGTTCAGGGTCGGGTCATGGGCTGCAAACTTAATTATAGTGAGCACCCGTTGACCCGTTTGAGGGATTTTTTTTTTTAGTTCAATTGTTAATTTACTTTAAAAAGATAAAATGATACAGAACTATTAATTATTCATTTATTGAAATGGAATAAATTATTCTAAGAAGTACTTAAATGTGATTTTTTAAAATGAAATGATATAAGTATTAATTAGCTACTCTCTGAAATAGCATAATACTTGTATTTGAGCAAAAACAGCTTCATAGTCCAGAGCTCATATATGAATTACTACTTGTATTTGAGCAATGGTTTGAATTAAAAAGTAGGGCTTATGCTCTAAAGTACCTTCCTCATGTTGATTCTGTTTTCGGTAATCAATGGGCCAAGTGCAACGATCCCAGAATTAAGAAGTAGGATTTATTAAGAAGTATAAAATTCAATACCAAAAATTCAGCTTAATTTTCTCATAAATTATGCCAAACAATGCCACAAATAAAATTAATAACCGGGTACCGATGTCCCTGCCCAATTTATTCGGGTACCCGATAACCCGGATGGATTGAGTCGGGACACAGGCCGCTAAAATAAATACCCAACTAACCGGGTACCCGAAATGCCAGGTACCCGGTTACGAATACCCCTGGGCCATCAGGGTCACCTTTTACCGGCCTAAAAGTCGTATCACCTAAAGTACTTCTACCAAATAAAATTTTTCCTTCCTCATAATCACCAATCATCTTTCTACATAATTTACATGGACAAAAAAAATCATACTTAATTAAAAACTATAATTATAACGATTAATCATAAACAAAATTAATATTTAATACTATAAAAATATCACATAAAATAATAAAATACATTTTTATAGTATAATATTCTTACATTAGTAATAATTAAAAATAATTAGATGATATAAATATAGTTAAATATAAAAATACAAAATAGACAAAAATCCTACAAAACATACGATTTTACCAAGGTGAAATCACACAAAATATAAGGTAAATTAAATTTTTTAATCACTTAATTTTATAATTAAACCACTTATACATATTCAGAATCCCATCTAAATAGGACCCACAAGACAATCCATTACATTTGTTTGGTAATTATGAAGTGTGGGGTGCACTGTGCATTTTGTGGTGATAAACATAAATTTAGAGTGTATCCGTGCAGAGCGTAGTGATTGATTTTTTTTTAATTTTAAAGGATAATTGTACCCACTTTAACAAATAGTGGTGCTATGCATGTTTAACTACACAGCCACCCAAAAAATAAAAAAATAAATAATACAAATGAAAAGATGATTTAGAGAAAATGAACCGTTGAAATGATCATCATGAGACAAAAATAATTTTGAACTCATGCCTAATTTATCTCATTAATAAATTTATTTTCTCACTTAATTTATTCAATTATTTCTCCCTTTCAATAGAGCAAAATTGTATGTAGAATTACATAAATCCTATATTCCTATATTCAAAGGGTTAAACACATAAGGATTTGTTCTGAAATACTAAAATGATAGCAATGTATTCTTATATTCATTCGAAATTGCTACATAACACAAATTAGAAGATAAGCTTTTATATATTGTGAACAATATTTTGAATAATTCTTAGTGTTGATAAGCATTTTAGCCAGTGGAAAATCTTGAACAAAATTAAATGATGTCGCTAATATAAAAAAAATATGGTAATAAGAATTGAACCCAAACCAATATAAATATGGGTTAAGTTGGTATAAGCTTTAATAAGTAACTCAGATCTTAACACTAATATAAATATTGTCAGTTGACAGCATTGACCAGGCACAGATCCACCCGAGATTTCAGCAAAAACCTGTCAAATGACAACAACAAAGAAGCAAATTCCAAGTTGGTCATGTTAAGTGAGTAAATGGCTTTATTAGAGATATCCAATCCAAAGACAATAAATTTGGCAACGATATGTCAAGTTTTCATGCATTAATTCGTGGTCCAGCTCCAAAACATGCCAGGGCCTTCATTTAGAGCTTTTGTACCCAAAGAATATTACGGAAAATAACAGCCCAAATAAAATAAAATACCCACAATAAAATGAATTTTGAGAAATTCAGCTCAGCTCTTATGTCTATTTTTTATCAAAAGAATTTTAACCTTTTTAATTTGGAATTATAACATATATTTATATCAAAATGACTTATTGATTCACATTGCATACGTTTGAAGATTTAGAATTATGATAACCCCAGGAGGTCATGAATAGTAATTTCAAAACGATTCGAACAAATATAAAGATCTATAAAATCAGCAACGAGTCGTCAATAATTTTGAGCATGTACCATTCTATTTTTCTAAATAATATACATCCATTTCATTCAGCTGACAACTACGTGAAATCCTAAAACTGAGCTAACCAAAATGTACTTCCAATCCAATGGCTGAATACCTTGGGGGAAGGTATTAGCATATATAGTACAAGCAACAAGAAACCATTGCATCAATATATATTTGTATATTTAGTTCGTTATTATAAGCAAACTCGTAATCGACATGTACCTTGTTTGTGTTATGAAATGTTATGCAATGATATACACCTGCCAAGAAGTCCAAAAGAAACAAACCAAATAGAATATAGAGAAGAATACAATCAAGAAACAGAAGAACAATGAACTGAATAATACTTTCCGTATTCTGGTTATTGAAATTTTACAAGATACAAGATACAAAGAATCCTTCGAGTGGTCCCAAACTATTATGTGAATAATCACCCAAAAGATACAAGCATACCCCAATAGAAGACCCTCAACTATATATATACAAGACTCTAAGAATAAACCCCCTAATAAAAGTGAATGACTATTAATAGTAAAAAGTCAAAAATGCCCTTTGACCCTTGGACCCAATTCATAACAGTTTGCTTGCCTATATAAAGCACAAAACTTGTAGTCCTGTTCCAATTTATCTGCTCATCAAGTCTGAACTGAAGATGAAGAAGATCATGGGCTTTAATTTGATAAGCTCGAATGTCAAGCATCTCTAAAACCTGAAGTGCCACCGAGGCAGCTGGGGAAGGTGAGGACTCAAAATAGCTGGTTGCAGATATTCCCAGATATTGATACCGGTGTCAAGTTTAAAGGGTGACTCTGGTTTACCGAGGGAGCAAAACGTGAAGGACTGCCAGCAGCCATCATTGCTGCTCGAGATGGATAAGATGTCTGCATGAAAGATGGTAGCTTAATACTTCTACAAATTCAGATTTTTTTTTACCAAAAAAATAGATGGAAACACAAGTCAAATCTAAGAGTGGGGATACTAGATACACTTCCTTATTCTAGTCATTCCATTCTCACATCATGTAGAATCTGATATGAGAATTCAGAATCCATACTTTCAAATTTGTACAATTATCCAGAGAAAAGTAACAGGATATTTGTTCCTATGTTCTAACACCAGCCCAAAAAGGAAAAGGAAAAGGAAAAGGAAAAGGCAGCCTCTTAAACTTGATCCACTGTCAAGAACCTAACCAAAAATACAGAGTTTCCTAATAGCGATGTCTGAGGCAATGCATCACTGATAAGAAATTCAGCAAAGTTTAATATCAAGACTCAATTCAATCTTTAATCATGCAATCTTTTATTCATAGAATTGGTGAAAGATACAAGTACAAGAATGAGGATATATATACAAGAGAAGTAGAGAGCAAGAAAGAACTAAAGATACACAGCTATAACTAACAACTTTCTGTTATACAAAACAGAAGTTAATTACAAGAGTCTAACTAACTTTTGTGTTTCTTGTGGAAGTACATGGATTGCTTATTTGGGCACATGGATAGCTGACGTGGAGACCTGGGAGTCCTTTCATTTCCAACACCCCCCTCAAAACTAGGTGGTGTAGGGTAGACACCTAGTTTGGACAGTAAAACATTGAACTAAGGTGAGGGGAGAGCTTTTGTTAGAAGATCTGCCAATTGAGAATGAGTGGGAAGATATGATAGTTCAATTAAGCCTTCAAGAACCTTGTCTCTAGTAAAGTGGCAATCTATCTCAATGTGTTGTGTGTGCTCATGAAAGACGGGATTCTTGGAAATGTGTATAGCAGACTGGTTATCACAGAACAAAGTGACAGGTTGTAAGTTTGTGAGGCCAAAATCCTGAAGGAGGCGAATAAGCCAAGTGACTTCTGCAGAAGCTGATGCCATAGTTCTATATTCTGCTTCAGAGCTAGATCGTGAAATAGTAGATTATTTCTTAGACTTCCAACTAATGGGAGAGTTTCCCAACATAATAAGGTAACCTATGAGGGAATGTCTAGTGTCAACACATGAAGCCCAGTCTGAATCAGAAAAAGCCTGTAAGTTGAGCTTATCAGAACCCTTTAAAATAATGCCTTGCCCAGCAGTAGAGGAGACATAAGATAAAGTGTGTTGAAGAGCAGCAAAGTGAAGATCAGTGGGCTTTTGCATAAACTAAATTAGTGTTTGAACAACATAGGAGATATCAGACCTGGTATTGGTAAGGAAATTGAGTTTACCAACGAGGCTTCTGTAGACTGTAGGATCAGGCAGAGGGTTGCCTTCAAGAGCAGAGAGTTTAAGGTTAGAGGGTAAGGGTGTTAAAACTGATCTGAGATTAGTGAGCTTGCTGTCTGTGAGAAGCTCTTTGGTAAACTTTTCTTGAGTGAGAATGAAACCTTGATCACTATAACGAGCTTCCATGCCAAGAAAAAAATGTAGAGACCCAAGGTCTTTAATGCTGAAGGTGGTATGTAGGTGAGCTTTGATAGCTTCAATGGCTTGTAGATTAGTTCCAGTAATAAGTATATCATCAACATAGACAACCATAAGGGTGATATCTGCTCCTAACTTGTTGATGAATAAGGAATAATCACGTTTAGATTGCTTGAAGTTCTGCTGTTGAAGGGTGGAAACCAATTTAGCAAACCATAGACGTGAAGCCTGTGTCAGACCATAGAGTCATTTATTTAACTTGCATACTTTCTTGCCTTGGACATGTAAACCCTCAGGAATCTTCAAAAACACTTTTTCATGTAAGTTACCATGAAGGAAAGCGTTGTTAACATCCAATTGGTAAATAGGCCACTTATAATGAGCTGCCACAGCAAGCATACAACGGATAGTTGTCATTTTGACAACAGGGGAAAAAGCCTCCTCAAAATAAACCCCATACTTTTGAGTGTAACCTTTGGCTACAAGTCTAGCCTTGTATCTCTCTAAGCTGCCATCAGCCTTTACTTTGGTTTTGAAAACCCATCAGCCTTTAATTTGGCTACATAGTCCAGGTGTTATTTTGTTCTAGTGCATGAAGCTCTTTGTTCATGGCTTCAATCCAGTGAGGACAGGAAGCTGCTTCTGCATAGGATTTGGGTTCAACATATTTTTGGTGAGTCTGTGAGATAGATTTGTGAGTAACAGAAAGGGCTTGAGAAGATACAAGGTTACACCAATGATTGGAAGTGACATGGTTACACTGATAAGATTGAAGGAGTGAGGGTTGTTTAGGAATTCTTTGGGATCTGCAGAGAGAAGGTGGTGGTGGTGAGGATACAGGTGAAGGTAAAATAGGGAGTAGAATAGGAGAAGAGACAGAAGAATCAAGAGGAGATGTGTTTAAAGGAATAGTAGTAGGGACAGTAGAAGGGGTAGGATGCAGGGAGTTAAAGAAAGGAAGAGGAGGATCAGGATGGTCATCTGTGTAAGTAGGAGTAGAAGTAGGAAGGAAAAATTGTGGTAGAGGAGTAGAGGTAGTGTGATTGAGATAATGAAAAGGAAAGTGCCTTTCAAAGAAGAGGACATCCCTAGATACAATGACAATCTTGGTATCAATATTATAAACTTTGTAGCCTCTTTGTTGAGGGGAATAGCCTATGAAAACATGAGGAGTGGCTCTTAGTGCAAATTTGTGTCTGCCTTGTTTGAGTGTAGAAAACATATGTCAAGCAACTAAAATTCCTAAGAATGGAATAATCAGGTTGTTTGTGAGACCATTGAGGGTAAGAGTAGGAGTTCTGTTAATGAGGAAAGTAGCACATTGCAAACAATCACCCCAAAAGGAATGAGGGAGTTTAGATTGGAAAGATAAAGCCCTAGCAACCTCAAGAAGATGTCTGTGCTTCCTCTCAACAATCCCATTTTGTTGAGGAGTGTCTCTACAACTGGTTTGAAGGAAGATGCCATGCTGTTTGTAAAAGAGAAGAGCATCTACCTCAGTAATCTCCTTAGCATTATCACTTCGAATGGTTTTAACTTTGTGGTCAAATTGATTTTCAACAAGCAGTACAAATTGTTGAAGAAGAGTAGGACATTCACTCTTACTTTTAATGAGAAAAATCCAGGTGAAGCGAGTGAAATCATCAACTATGGTGATGAAACCAGTGTGAAGTTGTCTAGTTTTAAACCTATAAGGCCCCCATATATCAATGTGCAAAAAGTTTCAAGGGATTGGAACTCCTAGTGATACTGTGAGGGAAGGGTAGTCTTGTTTGTTTAGCCATGGGGCAGATAGTACAAAAGGAAGAATCAGAATCAGAATCATGCATAAAAGAGAGAAACAATCTTTTTATTTGAGACATGGGCAAATGCCCCAATCTAAGATGCCACAATTTTGTATTACAAACAATTTTATTTTGGTATACAACATTACAAATGTCAATCTTTTAAGGAATCTTGCAATCTTGTAACGGAGAAGTATGCTCAATCTTGTAGTGAGGTAACACCACTCTTGCATCAGTGGTCCTGATACTCCTGAATAAAACAGCCAGAGGGTGTAAATAGAATTTTACAAGATAAATCCTGGCACAATTTACTAATAGAGATCAAATTGAATTGAAATTCAGGAACATATAACACTTCTCTTAATTCAACACCATTAGTAAGACAAACTGTGCCATTGCATTGAACATGGACTTTCCTCCCATCTGGAATGGTAATCATATGATCTTTAGCACTAACATAAGTATATGAATGAAAGAGAGTAAGATCATGAGTCATGTGGTCTGAAGCACCACTATCAAGAATCCAAGAATGAGGATTATGAGTAACAAAACAGGAGGAACCTGCAAAGAGAGCAGTAATGTGATCAGAAGAACTGGAAGCTTCTTTCTTGAGGATGTTGAGAAGATGTCTGTATTGGTTACTGGTGAGCTTGGTGGTCACAAGAGCATCATCATCAGAATCTAGTTCCATTTGTGCATTATGAGCTGAGCCATTAGGCCTTCTCCAGGTGTTATTCTTGAAAATTGGGGGATAACCATGGACTTTCCAACAACGTTCAATACTATGAGCATAGGCTTTGCAGTGGTCACAGAAGTAGGATCCAAAACGTTTAACACCAGATTCTCTTAATTTGTCTGATCTGTGACTAAGAGGAGGGATAAGAGAGGCTTTATGTCTGTCAAAAGAGGACTTTCTGTCAGCATTGAAAGCAAGGGATTCATGATGAGATTCATTCAGTTTGCTGAGTGTTTGATGCCTCTATTCTTGATCATGGATTTGATGCTTGGGCAATAGTGGGTAGTTCAGGCATCATCAAGATGGTACTACGCACTTGAGTATATTTGGAGTCAACCTTCATTAAGAAATGAGTGAGTCTTTGATTCTGTTGAAGCTTGTAAAACTGTTGTGTAAGGTTGCAAGAACATTCATCACAAGAACATGTGGGTAGAGGGTTGAGATGGTCAATTTCATCCCAAATAGTTTTAAACTTGGTATAAAAATCAGCTATAGACATGTCAGGATCATGAGTTAATTGACCAAGCTCTTCTTATAAAGAATAGAGTTGTGCATTTGAAGAACAACCATACCTCTCATGGAGTTCATCCCATATCTCTTTGGCAGTCTTGTGTCATTGAACACTATTAGCAATGCTTGGTTCAAGAGAAGATAAAAGCCAACCAATAACCACATCATTAACACGCCTACATGCATTCAAATCAGAGGAATCTATGGCAGGTTTGGGGAGTTCTGCCATCAACAAAAGATGATCTTGTTCTTGGCAGAAAGAGCAAGAATAATGGCCCTCCTCCAATCACCATATCCAGAGCCATTGAAAACAGAAGTAATGATCTTATGCCCTACATCAGAAGAATGAAGATAATAGATGCTGGCTGGATTGTTAGTAGGATCAAGGGTTTGAGGTTAGGAAGAAGGCTGAGTCATTGTAAAGAAAAGCAAGCGGAAGAAGAAAAGAAGAAGGATCGAAAAACTAGATATCTGATACCATGTTGAAACTCAGAAAAGTTTAATATCAAGACTCAATTCAATCTTTAATCATGCAATATTCTATACTCCAATACTATGACACATGGATATCTCAGTACTAGTTCAGGTTTCACTCAACCGAAAGAAAAACAGGAGAGCAAATAATTTTAGCATTTTAACGATCTTTGACAAGTCAATTCCTGAAATCACTACAGCATCACAGATAGAAGGTCAAGTGATTGTAAAGCAAGCTAAGCTACCATTAGCAAATAAGCATTGTGAAAGAGAAAAAAACCAGTATCACGGAGGAAAAAATCAAACTTACCTGTTTAAGTGTTTTTACTAAATTGTGTTTCTATTCATTCATGATATGCAGCTTGTCCTCATCCTCTCCTTTCCGCTTCGCTTTTTCATCAGTTGTATCGACTTTGTCATTTTCCTGCACACAAGTGAACATCTATGACTTTTGGCTAGCTTCAGTTAAATACCAAGAATCTATTCCATCATGAACAAGTATTCGTTTATTTACACATACAGAATTAAAAAAAGAGAAACACTCTACTGGTAGATAATATCATCATATAACCTCAACTGCACTCCAACAAACTCGCTAAGATGTCTTTTTCCAGCATCTGGTCAACAAAAAGTCAGCAAGACTAGTGTTTTCTGTAAAACCTAATATTTGGATTTTAACCACCCAAAGACAAGCAACATAACAATACTACAGGCACTAACGACAGAATGCTTAACAACAGACAGCAAGTATCATGAAATCCACTCACAAACGATTATAGATTTTCAAATCAATAACAAGACACATGAAGGGTGCATTTAAGTAAAAACATCACATTGCCATTAATATAAGTTATTGTTCATAAGTCTTATTATTAATTTGCAAAACCCATAAATTTTATCAACTGGGATTTTTCCAACATTCAGTAGCTATTATCCGAAAACAACACTACAAAGGGCACATCTGGTATTGAGTTTTTAAGTATAGGAAATGGAATCTATTATTGAGTACTTTTTATGAGTGTGGGTGATAATTGCTCACAGTTTGAGTGGGCATCTAAAACCCCAGTTTGTAAGCTCTTCTAATCACGAATTAGCTCTTTGTTTGGATAGTAATATAGTAGCTATAGGATGGCAGAGGGGAACATGGAGCTTCATTTTCCCTCAAATCTCTCCAATATTGATTCATTGAAATAATATTATGGATCCGTCCCTTTCTTTCTCGCGACCTTTTATCCAAATGATTGATCATGTTCCCTTCTCCCTTGTTCTCGATCTTCTCCTATCCAAACAAAGTCCAAGTAGTTCCTTTTCTACTACTTTCCAGGCTTTAGTAATATCTCTTCTTGATTTTTTTACCACTTCCATACTCTCTCTGCTTTCTATAATTATACCAAACAAGTGATAACCATAAAGCTTTAAACAACAATCAGTCAAACAATTTAATAAATCACACAAAATTTTACTAGCTCTTATTATCTGAAATCATGGATCCGGTGTTTCCATGTTTGTATCACAACAGTCAACATTTCATACAATACAAATTTTGAATATCAACTAACTTTTCTTAGAGTACAATATTTGTCTTAAAATATATCAATACACTGCCATGAAAACTTCAAGAACTTTATTAATCCTACACTTTCTATTAATAAATGTACCAATTCAATATTCCAAAATTAATCATAAAATAAACTCCAGTAGCTAAATTATCTTAATCAACGACTCCATTACTTAAAAGATTAACAGCAGAAAAAAAATGCAGTATACAGACTCCAAAAAAGTAATAGTAGTAATATTAAGAAACAGGACAAGGAATGGAAAACCTCTAAAGCAGAAAGAAATTGATTCTCAACCACAGCAAAAATTTAATCTCTTTCTGCTTATCGTGCTCCGTCACGTTGTCACCTTCATCACTCAACAATGGCATTTTATCCAACGGTGCAGAGTCACCAAAATCCTTTATTTTACTTTCAACATTATTAGAAGATTCAGGACACGAAATAGGGTATTTATTACCCTTGAAAACTCGATTAAGTGAAGGAGAATTAATAGGGATAACATTAGGGTTAGGGTTTGCGACAACATTAGGGTTAGGGTTTGCGATAACATTTGTAGAAGTAGGAACAAGCGAAGGGAAGACGGAAGAAGAAGAAGAAGGTAGGAGTGAACGAGATTTGGAACGACGAAGAAAAAAGGTTCGAAAGTTTTTGAGAAAGATAGAAGGTGGTGGCATTAGCCATCGTCTTCTTTAAGCAGAAGGTAATTTATGGAAATTTCCTCTGTATAAAGATATAGCCACCATTTTTGTTGCTCTTCTGAGCAGTATCAACTATCAACGCAACTTTTTAGGGGAATACGCTGGAAAATGAACAATCAAGAATTTTATTTATATGCTTTCTATTTGAAATATTTCATTTTAACGTGAGAAATTTCATTAATATTTTTGAGATATATCTAGAAGATAAAAGCACTTGAATGCTAATTTTTGAAGACGTCAACACCGTTTATAATTCATCTTATTTTAACCAATGTACTCTATTTATTCTTCATTTTGATTCGTCCCACACATTTTGCATTAGTTGTCATTTTAATTTGTTTTACTCATTTTGTATTATTTTAATTTGAACAATTGTTTCCCTCTTTTGATTTATTACCAACGTCCACCCACAATTTTTCTCATTGCTCCTATTTGACTAGGACATTGGGAGTATTTTAATGTGTAGATATCGAAAAATATGGGTACACCGGACATTTCTTAAATTTTAAAAACAAACTAGTACTACATATAGAACAAGAGAAAAGTTTAGATGAGTAGGTAAAGTATTATACTCCCTTTATTCCTTAAAAGAAGTTATCATTTGCTATTTGAGGTGTTTTATTATTCTTTTCAAACAAAAATCTTTATATTTTATGTCCCAAATATGGAAAAAAATAACATTGTTCAAGCATATTTTAATATTTTTATATTTCCTATGTGTCTTCATATGTTTCCCACTAACTTTATAAAAATATTTTTTTATTAGTTGTAGTTTACATATTTTTTCCACGACCTTTCTTTTCATATTTTTTAATGTTTATGGTTCTCATTTTTCCTTTTCATCATCATCATACCCAGTTTATCACCCCATTGCAAAACCATGAGCAGGGTCTGGGGAGGGAAGGACGGCGGCAATTCATACCCAGAAAAGAGAGTGCGGTCAAAGAGTCCCTCAACTCGAGGGGAAATAAGAAAAGTTCTAGCAACGAAAAGAGTGGGTGAAGTTGAAGTCACCTTCGCAAGCCCTGCATCTGAAAAAAAATTAATAATAAAAATAATAATAATAATAATAATAATATTAAGGAGACTTATTTAGCGCTTATTAAATCCAATTTGCGATTCCGTTGGAAGAATCTTGTCTCGAATAGAAATTCTCTTCCTAAACATCGCTTTGTGTCTTGGTTGGCGGCTAAAAAAAATTCGCGTACGAAGGACAAACTCTTATGTGTAGGTGTGGCGAGGGATGATCTGTGCCCCTTATGTGGTATGTAGTCTGAATCATCGAAACATCTTTTCTTTTGAATGTCCTTTTAGTATGCGATGTATCTCAGTTGTCCGGTGTTGGATAGGGGTTACTTGTCGCCTTCTTGATAACATGGACTTTAGGAAGTCTAAGAAAAATCGGATGCAAAGGAATGTTCTATGTGCTATTTATGCTACTTTGATTTACCAAATATGGATGAATAGCAATTTAGTTGTTTGGAAGGGGTTTGTGAGAAGGCCACAGCAGGTTCTATGTGATATTCGGACAATTGCGTGGGATCGTTTTGATATTCTACATCCTGAATTCACTGATACTGTAATTAACAAATGACTATTGTATTTTGATTAAAAGTTGTTGTTTGTGACCTACTTTGTTGCTGTCAGTGCAACTTTTGCGGTGCTTTTTGATGGTTGTATAGCTACTGTAATGATGCTGTGTGATGGGTGCAGATTATGTTGTTTTTCTGCTGTTGTGACCTGTTGCTCTATGGGGTTTTGTTTGTTAGCTGTCTGTGCAACCTGCTGGTGTGTCCTGCTAACCTGCAATGCTGACTTTTTTGGCTGTCTCTTGCTGTCTGACTTCTTGTGGTGCAGTTGGCTGGTGCTCTTTGGCTGTTGTCTGCTTCTTGCTATTGTTTGGAGTGCATGTTGTCTGTTGATTTATTTCTTGTGCAGTCTGCTTGCTAGTTTGTGTAACTATTATAGTTTATTCTATATAGCTTTAGATATTTGCTGACACTATAGTGTTGGATGGTTTTAGGCCTCGCTTTCTCGTATGCACATGAAGAATGGGATGAGGAAACCCTTTAGGTGGACCTAGTTTCCACACTGATGCAAATAAGAAAGGCTGAGTTTTCCCTTACCTTGATGTACTTTGTTTTTTTTGGTGAATGAATTTTTTTTATTTGCCAAAATAATAATAATAATAATAATAATAATAATAATAATAATAATAATAATAATAATAATAATAATACCTTTATCAAATTCATTATTCAATAAAATAATATATCCACAATAAAAAAAATTATTTTTCTTAATTTCCATGAACATTGGTGGGAACTGAAACGGAAGAAGTATTTATTATCTAGAGCAACGAGGCTCAAATCCTATGCGTGTCTATTTTTGACCTATGAAATTTCATGTGGCAACCCTGAAGTTTCGACATTTTCACGTGGTAGACAAACTTTTTTTTAATCCACGTGGTGACCTTGACATTCCAACTTTTCCACGTGATAGACAAAAGAAAGTTTTTGTTAACTTTACGCTATTTTTGTCCAACGTAATGAATTTTTTTTCAGAATACAAATGTCATGATCACCTTAATTAACCGGATATTTCGAAATTCAGTCGAAATAAGTACTTAATTTAACTAAAAATTTACATTTTGTCTAACAAATGAAAAAACTAATAGCTTAACATCAACACGTGAATTTTTTAAAATATTTGTGGAAAAACCAAAAGTTAGAGAGTAACCAAATTTTTTTTTTCTTTGTTGGTTTTCTAAACTTAAACAAAACCCCACATTTCCTCGTTACAATTTCGCCCACTCCCTTCTCCCCGACTTAGTGACTCCCAAGTCCCAAAACTTCCTCCTGATGTCCTTCTCTGCATGCTGCTAGGCTTCGGTCACCGCATCGAGGTCATCTTTACAGTTACAAGCTTTATTGCATCATTCTACCAAGCCTTTTTTCGGTATGTTTCAGAATTCTTTGTCTTTTTCTAATATTTTTTATTCTCCAGATTTTGTGTTAGTCCAATTTGTTCGTTTATGGCTAAATACTTCTTGTAATTTGAATTTTCTGTTATATTGTTCCAGTAGACTATTGGACATGTTTGTCATTTTTCGGTTGATAAAACAAGCAATTAAACTTCGTTCATTTAATTGAAATTTCTGTTAGGTAAATTAATTGCATCATCAATTTGAAACAATGGGGTGTCTATTTTCTTTTTTTAATTTGATTAAACTGTGAAAAGGGTAGATATTTGTGAATTAATGGTGAATTTTGAATAAATCTGAATGCTTAATAGTTTAATAGTGAATTAAACTATCAAATGATATATTATGCTCAGCTTTCAAAATACGAAAAATCACCATGGAAAATTAGCATAAATGAAACGTTTTTAACAGTAATTTTTATGTTTACATTGTGGACATCACTTGAAATTCTTTCTAGATCCGCCACTGTATATTGTTGCATAAGACAATATTGTTATATATGGGCTATATAGCACAAATAATACAAAATGTATTGCGACTCTTCGTATGCTAGCATATGGGGTAGCTGTTGATCGAGTGGATGCAGAGTATATCCGAATTAGGAAAAGCAATGCACCACTTGTATTTATTCATTTCACAAAGGGAGCTGTAATTAACCAATTTAGCAAGCAATATTTGAGAAAATCAACACCACAAGCTTTGACTAGTTTATTGGCCTTTGGGGAAGAGTAAGGATTCCCCGACATGATTAGCATTGGAGGAGTATGAAATAACAGGTTATGAATTTGATATCATCAAAAAAGTTGCAAGTGTTATCTTCACAAGTGCAAAAAAATGCGAACTCTTCAGCTGCAAAGTTTAATGGTTCTGATCTAGTATGGTCTGAACTTCACATATTTCAAAAAGATTCTTGCTAAAAGAAGAAAGCTGTGTGACCACATTAGACATGTCCATTCTTTCTTGAGTGAGCTCATTAGAGCAATTAACTGCCATTCCAAGAATAGAAACCAAGCCTTCTAAGATAGTACTTGTGTTAATCTTCTTCACAACCAGTACTTCTAGTTCCTTAAGCAAAGCCTCATCTAGAATTTCGGTCACCCTATCAGGCAAAGCTTCTTTAACATAGTGCTGGAGGCTAATGCTACCATTGAACATCTTGTTAGTGGGTCGCTTTCCGGTGAACATTTCTAATAGTAGGATCCCATAACTATAGACATCACCATGTATCGACACCTCGTTTCCCAATCCATACTCTGCATCATTAGTGATCACACCTTTAGTATGGTTAAATCATGTATGTTCGTAGTCAAGGGTATAATTATAACAATTTTGGTGAATCAATTAGCATAATTCCATAATCTCTAAGCATATACTGTTAGAGTATATTATATATTCCGAGACCTTAACCATCAACATAAGCTTTTGGTTGAGTTGGTTCCTTGACTTGGTATCATAGCTGATGGTTGAGGTCAAAAATATGTTATATATTCTAACATATACTTCCTCTGTCTCTAATAAATTGTCACAGTTTAGTTTATGCTTAAGCAAATAGCAAAGTGTAGTCATTAATGAGAAACGGAGGAAGTACTTCCAAGTTATAGATTAGTTGAAATGAAGTAACAAGCAAAGTGAAGATAGTTTGAAGGAATAAGGATAGAGATAGGGATGCTTGCGAGTTACCTGGAGGAGTGTAACCAATAGTTCCCCGAACTCCAAGGGAGCTAGACTCGCAATTTTCATGGGAGCTCCTAATGCCTTCCGAGAGGAATTTAGCCAATCCAAAGTCACTAACATGTGCTACCATATCTTCATCCAAAAGGACATTGCTTGGCTTCATATCACAGTGAACTATTCTATCACCACAATCATAATGCAGATACTCCAAGGCATTAGCCACCTCCACTGCAATTTTAAGTCTTTGACCAAGGTTTAGGTTTTTAGGTGTAGATTTGTCATCAACCATGTAAATTTCCTTTGGATGCAACCAATCTTCCAAACTTCCATTGACCATATACTCATAAACCAAAGCCTTGAATTCATTACCTTGATAATCAATACTTGAGCAAACATTTATCACCTTTACCAAATTCCGATGTCTTATAGCTCGAAGGACACTACATTCGGCCATGAAACTCTTGGACGCGCCATGTTGCTCAAGGTTGAACACCTTGATTGCAACAATTGACTCATCATGATCATGAAGTAAACCCTTGTACACAACCCCAAAAGTACCTTTGCCAATCAAATTTTCAGATGAAAACCCATTTGAAGCCTTCAAAAGACTTTGGTATGACAAATTTGGATAATTTTCTAACTGATGTCCTTCATATGTGGGTTGTTGCATTTTCCTCTTTTTGTACCAAAGAACATATAACACAAATACTACAACTATCAAAACAAGTCCAAGAGACCCTAAAATTATAGCTAGTTTAACTCTTCTTCTATGTCTTGGCCTTGTTTTCTGATCATCAAAATTGCATTTAGGTAGCTTTAGCTCAGGCATGCCTCCACAGAGTCTAGTGTCACCATCTACCGAAAAACCATTTGTATTACTAAAGATTCCTCCAACAGGCATCTCACCTTCAAGGTCGATATTATGCGACAAATTTAACATTTGCAATGGAAGTGTTACAAGATATTCAGGAATTCGACCAGATAAGTTGTTTCTTGATAAATCTAACAAAATGAGACCCTTCAATGCATTTAGTTCATTAGGGATTCTTCCTTTAAAAAAGTTCCCCATCATAAACAGGTACTGTAACACTACACAGGCACCAAGAGTGCTTGGAATTTCTCCTGATAGCATGTTTTCAGAAATGTTAAGTGCACCAAGATTCTTGAGTTTCCCAACTTCCTTGGGAAGGGACCCAGTTAAACGATTATTAGACAAATCGAGGATGCCAGACAAGGTGGAGAGACTAAGAAGTGATGATGGTATCTTTCCACTTAAATGATTGTTAGAAAGTATCAAGGACAGTAGGCTTCTACAATGTCCGAGACTTGAGGGTATTTGGCCTTCAAGATTATTTGCTGATAGTTGAAGTAAAACCAGATTTGTTAAGTTCCCAATTGAGGATGGTATACCCCCAGATAATTGGTTATAACTAAAGTCTAATTGGTTCAGATTTTGAAGTTTTCCAATAACCTGGGGAATAACACCAGTAAGTTGGTTGTTCCATCCAGAAAACAAACCCATGTTTACAAGGTTATCTATACAAGATGGAATCTGTCCAGATATCTTATTATTTGTGAATGTTAATACAAAAATCATTGAGAAATTGCAGAAAATACTAGGAAAATTTCCTTTGAAATTATTGTAACTTATGGAAAGAAACCTTAAATTTGTGGCATTGGCTAAAGAAACAGCAAAATTTAAATCACCGGTTAGAAAGTTTTGAAAAAGGGTAAGGCGTGTAAGATTGACTAATCTGTGCAGAGAAGGAACTTGTCCTTGAAGATTGTTAGAACCCAATTGAAGAACTTCTAAATTTGATGAATTGGTTATAAAAGTAGGAATGAATCCTGTGAAATTATTTCTAAAAATAGAAAACCATTGCAGGTGCGGAAATTTGATGCTGGAACCTGAAGGAAGGTTTCCCTCCAAAAAATTCATTCCCACATCAAAACTATTCAACAAAGTAAGGTTAAAGATTGAGGGTGAGATTCTTCCAGATAATCTGTTTTCGTCCATTTTCAGGACTCTCAAACTTTTCAGGTTACCTAAGCTTTCTGGTATGCTTCCAACCAAGTAGTTTTTTTGTAAAAAGAGTTGTTGAATGGAAGATATGTTCCCTAAAAATGAAGGGATTGTGAGAGAATAGTTGTTATTTCCAAGGTCTAGATATTGTAGATGTAACAAGAGACTAAACCCGGAAGGGATATGTCCTGCTAACCTGTTATGTCCAAGATCAAGGTCCAAGAGATTTAAACATGAAGACATATTTATTGGAATTTGTCCTTCGATCGAGTTATTATTAAGCCATAAATATTGTAATCTGTTCAATTTTCCTATTTCAGGAGGAATAGTGCCACTAAAGGTGTTGTTTTGCATATATAATTCTTTCAGAAAGCTACGATTCCTATATGTGGAGATATTATACCTGTTAGTTTTGATGACTGTAAATTTAGGACAGTCACCCTTTGGTATTGATGACTGCAGGTAACCCCGAACCAGTGACAAAAATGGAGGGTATTGTTCCATAAGCGCATCACACTAAGAGGGTCGTCTCTTATTTTGGCTTTGATTTCGAGTAATGCTAACCGATCTGTTTCGTTACTTCCGGCCATGGAAAAATGAAGATAGTACAAGAATGTAGTTGCTACATAAATGATCAGGTAAAATTTGGAGCATGACATGTTGTCAATATTTTTTGGATATAAGTTTTGTAATGGCATGAGAACAAGGGCGTTTTAATGGTGCTTGAAAATTAAAGGGGTAGTTTACTTCTACAAAACACATAGCACTACAACATTGACCGTGTGATTTCTTTGAAAGGTAATCTGTTTGGTGTAAAAGTCTTGTGCGCGCACTAACCTGAAAAATAACAAGTGTTTTCTTGTACTCAGAATACACTTATGAAGTGAAAATACTTGATGTTGATGCATTTTAAAATACTATGAACTTGGTTCATACAAGACTTTGTCATGTTTGGTGGAAGTTGTGGCACATAATTGTTGAGTTGATTGAAAAAACAGGATAGATAGGAATATTTGGTCACTTGGTAGTTATTCTGACACTCCCAGTATCCCGCACCGCAGTTCGGGTGAAAAGTTTTTTTTTCCAGAAAAATGCGGACAAATCATACCCGTTTTCCATAGAGAGAGTAAAGAGAGATACGTACAGTCAAGAAATCCCCTGCGTTCAGTAGGAATCTAGCTCCACATGTAGATGCTCTATCCGTAATAACCTTAATATCATTATAGGATATCAATATTAGTCTCATCCTCTTTTTCTCCTTTCTTTCATTCACATTATCATCCATGAAAATACTCTTAATATCCCTTTTAATTTTTGCACAATTTCTTTTTTCCCTTTTTCTTTTAATTTTAATCATAAATTTATTCACTCTTCATCCTAACTACTTATTTTTATAATCCATTTATTTTATCTAATTCTCCAACTTAATTCTCTATTTCACTAAATTTTACGCTATAAGAGTGTGCTATAAATATATTTAAATAAGGAGGAAATTAAAAATTCTGCAAACTCTAGTCTTATTATCAAGAATAAATATGAAAAAAAAAACACAAAATTCACATTTTATAAGACAAAAAAAAATCATACTATCAAAACAAAGCAATGACAATGAGAGGAAAGACTCAATGAAAAGTACACGCATATAGATATCATTGATGTGAAAAGAAACTAATACATAAAAGATGAAATTATTTAAACATAGATATAGAGTGATAGCAAGGCGCTATATTAAGATTACATATATGCATGTAGCTACGTCATAATAAAGCTAATGATGAAAATAGAAACATTTGTTATCATTATTTAGAGGTGAAATAAAAGGGTGATGTATTAATTAATTAGGGTAATTTAAGGACAAGGCCTGCTGCAAATGCATCGTCTACGAAATCCATGGCAATCTCCAGCGGCCATTCCTTCCGCCTTGCAAACACTATCACAGTTGGAATCCCTAATACCACACATTCCCCTAAAAAGTTTGCTCGGAGCTTTGCACATCCTTGCTTCTGTCTTTCTTGGCCCTATATCCAAATTCCAACATTACATTATGCTATTAGAGTATCTAACAAATTTTAAGACCTCAAATCATAACAAATTTTGACACCTCAACTATCAGTTTAAATTGATTGATTTCATAACCTGATATGAGAAGTCGGTGTGACAAAAAATCACGGGTTCAAATAACATATCTTGAGACCTCAACTATCAGTTTAAATTGATTGATTTCATAACCCGAATAACATATCTTGAGACCTCAACTATCAGTTTAAACTTTTAATTAAATTAATTCAATAACCTAATATTGAAAGCCAGCATAACAGAATTCGAATATATAACTATTTTAAAAACTTGACCATTAGCTTAAGCTTTTGATTTAATTAATTTCTTAAAATAATATCAAAAGCTTAAAATAATATCAAAAGTCAGTATAATAAAAAATCACGGGTTCGAATATCAATCAGCCTTCATTTAAAATGGAATATATATTTAGTAGGTATGAAGAAAACTTGTGTTGCATCCACGCTTCTAGTCCAAAAGCTCTCATATAAATAAGTATATTATAATATATATAAATAAGTATATTATAATATATAACATATTCTAAGGCCTTAACTACCGGCGTACACTTTTGGTTGAATTGATTTTCTTTTAAGACATTACTGTTAATTAATTAAAAGCCCGGCTAAGAGACACAACAATGATAATTTGAGGAGTACCTGTTATGGCGAAGGATGCAAGAAGAAACATAAGAACGAAAGCTCCAAATGTCTTCATTAATTAATTTGAGGATTTTGATATTTAATTTTGAGTGGTAAAAATGAAGTTGTTTTGGGTGAGATTTATATGAGAAGAGGTGTATGCCAAATGGAGTATTGGTCTTCTCAAGGTTTCAACCCAGCTGCACGTAGTACGTCTACGCCTTAATCATCGACACGTTCCTTAACATTTGGGAAGATGCTAACACATGTTGTGAATTACGTATAATGTGAACTTGTAAATAGTCCATATACATATAGATATTGATCATGGTATTAGGGTGTTTTCGGTAAATTATTTTTGAATATTAAAGAATAAAGATCAAAAGACAAATTATTAACATACATGTAATAAAAAACAGTAAATGAGATTATGAGAATATAAAGATGGGATGATGTTCCCTTAATTAGCTTCATGATTTTACACACTAATTATAGGCCTTAGAGGTCTCTATATAGAAATAAATATTGCTCAAACTATAAACATTGAAGCCCATAAAAACCAGGCTTCTTGATCCACACCTACCAATGGTTGAAATTATAACTATTTCTATATAAATTCTTGTATGAGACGGTATCATGAGACATGTCTTATACTTGGATTAAATAGTCTAATAGTAGAATATTAGAAACTTTTAGCTTATGAATTTCTTGTTTTGAAATTATTTCACCATAGGACAGTCTCATACAAGACGTGCTGCTATTTCTATTCTATTACCCTAATTAAAAAGTGTCAAATATAACTAAAAATCAAGTCTTGTTCAGATGGAATATGTATTATTTTCTCCAGAAAAATTCATGGGTTTGATCTCAATCCTCTCAGTGCTCCATCTCTTAGCTTTCCCTTTCCATCGGCCTACTTCGTACTTAAAAAAAATATTTGTGACAAATAAATAAAATTATTCCATCCTATTTGCAACCTATCATAGAGTGGTCATACTATCAATGAAATGAAATTGTTCATCCAAATACTGGTCGGTAATGTTTGTCATGAGTCATGACATCTTTATAATTTATATATTTGCCTTTTCCCATCTATTATGTCAATTATTTTTTATAACTTTTAAATTTATTATAACTAAATATGAGTTTTAGATCCGTCTAATTTCATACGATATATTGATATTTATTGATATTTTTAGACACGTAAATTTATTATAGTAACTTATACATATATCAATCGATTGTACGTAGAATACTCTCAATTTTTATCTCGTAATCAAGACGCACACTCTCTTACCCTACTCATGTAGACATGTACGCGCTTTGATTGATGCATGTTTGCAAAAGAAAAATCCCTATCCCAAAAATAACCATGTTATTAGTTTTATATATATATATATATATATATATATATATATATATATATATATATATATATATATATATATATATATGACTATATGAGATAGATTTCTTTATGTAAAATATTCCGCAAGTGGGCTTTTAAATTGTCGTTTTATATAGAAGTTTTTATTTGTTATTTTTGGATGTTTCGTTTGTTGTTTCCATCAATAATATTTTTATTTATATTACTAATTTTGACAAAAATAACCTTGTTTATTATCATTTTAATATTTTAATAATATTTATAGTCCCATATATCTTTCACTAACTTTATTTTAAAGTTTTTATATTGTTTATAGTCCCTACATGTTTCTTATTAACTTCATAAAAACTTTTTTTTTACTATTTGTAGTCTTCATATTTTTTACACTAACTTTCTTTTTAATATTTTTGTAATATTTATGGTCTTCACTTTTCCCATCAAATTTATTATTATCTAAAAAAATTCTATTTTTCTTAATTCTCGTAAACATTCCTTGTGAAAACTTCATTAAGAAATTAAAAAAATAATATTTAAAAAAACCACAAATTCTCAATTTAAGTGGTTTCACTCTCACACTTACAAGTTGAGCTAAAATCCTAAAAACCTAGTGCAACTAAATTTGTTAAACTATTCATTTTAAATATTAAAATTAATATTTTAATATTAAAATATTTAAAAATTATTTTTTAATTTGTGTTTCTTATTTGAATCCCATTTTTTGTGTTTGTTTTATACAACACTTGCTGAATAAAGAATGATTTTGGGAGTAGAGTGGAACTAGAATGGGGTCATATAAGTGTAATACTTTCTCCCTTTCATAATACTCGCTACACTTTCTATTTTTGGCAATTTTATATTACTTGTTACATTTCCGTTTTTAGTAATAAAACAATCATTTAAAGTTCTACCTATCCCTATTTTTATCCTACTCTATACTCTATACTCTATACTTTATAATAAAACACTATACTATACTCTATAAAGTAACCTAATAACCTATTTTTTCTTTTTCTTTTTTAATTAACAATAATAAAATACTATACTCTATAAAATAATTACAGTGTAAGTCAATCACTTTTCTTAATTCTCATACACATATAGCTAACAATACCAGAACGAAGAAAGTACCACCTTACGATAAAATCATGACCCATTCCTATCCTTTTTTTTTATAAAGTTAAGGCTGCAATATAAAAGTGATGTAGGTACGTCCCCTCATTCCTATTATATTGTCCATTCATGTCTTCAATAATGATTATTAAGCGAGATTTTTAAAAAAGTGAAGTAAATCTCAATTCTTAAAGGAAGGAAATCTTTTCTAATACGAGTCGCCTCATTAGACATTTGATTTAATGAGATTAAAAATATTTGTGGTGATAATGCCAGATTATGGTGTAGCTTTCATCAATGGGGTCAAAATATCATTATATTTATTAAGATCAACTTTAAACTTAGATATCATCCAGAGCAAGTCTTATATTTAATATTTATTTATATTATTTTTTATGCTTATATACTGTATTTTTAATACCTATTAATAATATTTTAAATGTCTACTTATAATATTTCAAAACATATCTATTGAGTTGGTCCAATTAAAAATAATCCCTCAATAAATCACAAGGATTTGTATATCATCTCAGTTTTATATGTTTGTGACCTACACATCTGATTACCACTCACTAGCTGACGTGGGCATTTCTAAAACTCACTTTTTTTTTTACATTTTTGTACATGTGGAAGCATATTCATTTCCTTTTGATTGTTTGTTTTTAATTTTAAATTCATTATATTTATTTTAATATATGGCGTATTTGAATTTTTTTAAAAAATAATATTTCTAAAAAGCTGAAATTTTTTCTTCTGTTATTTATTTAGAATAAATTAGAATAAAAAAACCTAAAATCAAAATAAAAAAATTCCCTCCAATGCTACACATTTCTTTCTCACTCTTATTTTAATTAATTAAATTTCATATTTTTATATATCTCACTATTTTCTAACGAACATCACTAAATAATTAAAAAAACAAGTCTTGTATGAACTTAGTCTATACTAACATCAACCTTAATCTTAATTATTTTCTCTTAAAGATACTTAATTCTAGTGTTTAAATAAAAAGAAAGCATAATAATATTTTAGTGCGATTTAGTTTCAAACGATACTTTTACCAAAAATATTGTTATAGCAAGTTGATGATTACACAAGTAACCCATAATCATCTCACTTACCATCAAAGCTCCATTTTGATCGTACACAAAAAGAAGCGTATGTGGGTGATCTGTTTGGTTTCAAATTCAATAATTGATATGGTTTTCGCTTCATAGACTCTCTACACGTACAATTTATTTACACGTATATTCTATGTCGGCTTTTAATTAACATTACTCATATTCAATAAAAATAAAAGAAATTTAGTTGAAGAATAAGATAATAACTACATTATTATAAAAATAAATGAATAACTGGGGAGATAATAAGTTTATGTGAAAGAAAAAAAAAAGTGTAATTATTGTCAAAATGAAAAGAGACAAAATCATTGAGATTTGCTAGGTAATAACCATGATTCATAAATTTGGTAAATACATATAGGCCTAACCGTATAAGGTATACATCGGTCTATGCTTTTAATAATTTTATTTTTCTTTTTTTTCTTCTAAATATTTTATTAATTTTTCTTTTGTTTTTTATGTTAATTTACAAATAACTGTTATTAATTTTGATTTTCTAAAAATTTATGAGATGAAATGAAATGAGAAGTGACCTTAATTGAAAAGGAGAGATGGAATATTTGCCAACAAGGTGTTGGTTGATGATTTGATGACTAAAGTTGTTTTCTGGTTGGCAAAATAGAAATTTTTAATCAATTATTGTAATTTATAAATCACTACGAAAAAATAAAATAAATATAATAAAATAAATAAAACAAAAAAATTTAAAATTCTAACAGTCCCAACTTATCAAATTCTTCCACTTAATTAAAATGATTTATCAATATTATAAATCACCATTATTTATTTAGACTTTGTCTTCGACAAAATCGTTTGTTTGATTCGAGTCTTGTTAAGGAAACACTTGCATCGGAAGGTTTTGTTTAGATCAAGACAATCAGACAAACCATATACTTCTATGCAATGTAGACTTAAATAGACTAGAATATCTTACGAAGAGTTGAATATTAACATCATTAAATTGGACTTGACTTGGATTGTTCAATTCTAGTGCATACTTAATCATTAATCATTATGTATGTTCCATTTTATTTTAATTATATTTTCCATCAATTGTTTCATAAAAATATGTTTGGTGATATTCTTATTTTTGACAAATATATATATACGAAAGTTAATGGGTAAATAGCCTTTAATAATATATAACGTCAAATAGATAGCACAAAAGTTTCAAGTAATACTATTAACGTAAAATAACATTATTAGCTGCCTTTTCATATTGAAAATAGATTTTTTAGGTATTTTTTGAAAAAAAGTCACTTTTTATTGAGTACAATCTGACAATTATTTTTATAATTTATTTTAGTTATTATGATAAAATCGTATGAAAATGTATACATTGGTGATATATAATGAATCTCATTTACAATATTTCATCCTTAACAACTCTATCTACGCTAAAAAGTATAATCCCATACATAAACAAGTATAACTTTGTTAAGAAAGTTTCCCTTTTAAAATGCTAAAATGATATATCATGATTATAATTATTATATTTTGTATTTTTATAAACTTATCTTGATTTTTCTCGAGTTGAAAGATTTTTTGATTGCGCTCTTTTTTATGGATATGTGTTGCCGCCGTCCTTCCTTCCGCAAATCTGGTTCATGATTTTCCTATGGGCGAAATATACTGGATATTATGATGATGATATTCTGTAATTTTATAAATTATCATATATATATATATATATATATATATATATATATATATATATATATATATATATATAACTAATTACTTGTTTAAATGATCTCACTGTTACTTTTTATGTTAGATAATTCTATAGAATTAAAGACAATTAATAAACTGAAATTATGCTGTACTACAAATATATTTTTTTTATAAATTTTCACAACAAAGAAAATCCTCACTGCATAAAGTAGTAAAGCTTAGCTTCTAGAAGTACGTAATCCTTAAAGAGGGGAGTATATATCATATAAACCAAACCACAATACAAGACATAAAGTACTTGAAGCAACAATTCCATATAAAGATCAAACAACAGTTTGAGATTTCTTACATAAAACTAATTAACCAAATGATAATATTAAAAGATGGTTAATTTTATTTAACACGAATCTAACAGGATCTCACATAAGATCATAGCACCAGAAAATGATGAGCAGGGTGTTAATAAGTAGGAGTAGTGGTAGGACTTGGGCTTAATTAAGCTGCTGGGCATGGCCTGCCGCACATGCATCGTCTACGAAACCCATCACAACTTCCACTTGGAAATCCTTCAGTATTGCAAACACCTTCACAGTTCCTCTTGCTGACACATAATCCTCTGAATTTTTGACTTGGAGTTGTGCATGTTCTTGCTTCTGCTACTTTTGGCCCCATCTCTTTCAAACCATCAATAATAACATTATATAGTAGAATTTAACCATTGGATACCACAAAAATTAAGTATGCAACAAATTTGACAAGAAACGTAGTAAGGAAAAAATTAAGCTAACGGGTACGGTGAAAAAGTTACAGCTATAAAGTTTAGGCTTTTTGCAATTTACAGTTTTAATATATTTTTTTAATTACAGTCACCAAAGATTAATATTTACGGTATTTAGGTCAAATTACAGGATTGTGGTTGAAAATTTAAGTTAAATGGTTGGAATTATGTGATTTAACTTAAGCGTTGTAGACATTAATACTTTGGTGAATGCGATTCGAAAAAAAAATATAAAAGTTGTAATTTGTAAAAGGTTTAAATTTTAAAGTTATATTTTGCTAACTATTCAAAATGAAAAGATCCATAGATAAACAATTAAATTATAAAAATAAAAGGATTATTAAGTTTTAAGTTTCAACCCATCTTGTATGAGACTGTCTCACAGTGAGATGACCTTAAAACAAGAAGCTCATAAGCTAAAAATTTTTATTATTAGGCTGTTTAACCCACCGTCTCGTACCAGAATTTGAGTTTGAATTTATCTCCACTTTTATGAGTATGTCACCTAATTAATTTTAATAGAGAAAATTTATGCAATATTTAAGGGAGTATTATAAACCTGTGGCCAATACAAGCAAAAGCACAAGGAAAATAGCGGCAAAAGGCTTCATTGCTTGCTTCATTGTTTTGCAAAATATGGAAAAAGAAGAAATTGGCAAAGTTTTGGGAAGTTTAGAAGTGATATTTGGTATTAAGGATGCAAATAAACTAATTGCAAAGGGCCATTTATAGGAGAGGAAAGGTTCCCAACTCAAAAAGGCATATGCCCTAAAAATCTAAAACCAAGCATAATATCTATTTGTCTTCATCCATAAAGATAAAGCTATATAATCAATGAGCTTTAGTCTTTACTAGAGCCATCGAAGCATTATTGTTTATTTACCCAAAAAGCTATGGTACACATTTCTTACAATATCTAGTGGCTCACTAATATATGTGTGACAAGTACTATACACTATTTAGTTTATTTATTTATTTATTTATTTTGCTTTTTTTTGGATTTCCTCATCTTTATTTTCCATACTATTTGTGTACGACTTTAAATGTGTTTTTACTGAATTTTAAGAATATGAATTATTAATATAACAATATCATAATACCCTCAATGCGTGAATTTCACATAGCAAAATAATATGATTTGCATCAGTTGGAGTTACTAAGAACGTTAAATGTCGTTTATGATCTGGTGTTGATTCATAAACATTGACCGTATCAGCAAATATACACGTACAAATAAAAAATCTTTTTCTTATTGCTTTTTAGATGTAATATTATATGTAGAGTATTAAGAATTAAAATGGTATATATATAAATATACCAAAATTAAATAAAACTATTTAATCAGAGTATGAGAGTGTCTATCATAGAGTGAACTTTTTCAACTTAAAGGCTAACGCGTGCATAAAAACAGGGAAAAGCCGCAATGGAAAACAATACAACACTCATGTAATTTGCTTTAACCAAGCTGATCTATCATTTCTGTGAATTTTCTGCCTCTGTATAAACTACTCCTATCTTAGCTCCCTTTTACTTTTACTAATTCTTGAATTTGACGATCTCACGATGAGTGATTAATTATGTCTTAAAATGATCACTTATAACGTTAAAGTGATCGTTTATAATTTTAAAATAATTATTTTTATAGTTTTAAAGTGATTAATTATAACCTTAAAACTATCAGTTAAAATTTTAAAGTAATTAATTAAAGAAATAGACTAATATATAGATCGGTCTTAATGATGAGACGGTCTCATACAAGAGGAGCTAATTTTTTTAAATTAATGTGCTTTATTCTCTTATCTTCCTTTTTTCACCACATTAGAATAATAAGCATTGCCAACCTTCCAAATACCAATAGTTCAAGCCTCAAGGGGTGCATTACACTACACCCTCAATTCCAAAGGGTGTAGGAGATAATTATTGAATAATTGTCTAATCACTCACGTAGAAGTGGTCGATGTATTTAAACTTATAGCAAGGTATGAGTGATTTAACTATTACAAATATTTCAAATTCTTGAAAACAATTGTGGAGTAACAATTTACATAGTCTTCATTTCAACAGAATTTTAGTTATAATTTTAAAGTTTTTCTAAAATTTTTGCAATAATTTATCGTATATTGATACGTCATTTTTTAATATTGCTTTTGTTGAGATGGTTTATCCCACATTAATAAATTAAAGAAGGTGTGTACATTTTATAACTTGTTGGAGTCTTTTTTCCTATTACCATATGATTTTGAAATGGTATATATTTTCTTAGCTTATAAAATATGTGCACCTCGTATTTCCTCATTAATATGCTGACATTCATTGTAAATCTAGCGTAGTTTAATAGACCTCTAATTTAAAAAATTTAGATCCGCGACTGATAATAATAAGTTGGTTAGATACATTAAAATAATATAAAGTGGAGTACATGGATTGACATAAATAGATAAGTTGGATTAATAGAATTTTGAGTGGCGGTTGGCTGCCTTTTATTAAGAATAGTACTCCCTCCTATTCAGCTGAACTGTCCCATTTGACTTTTCACACTTGCCGAGGCAACATTTTAACTCTTAATATCTCAAATTATGCTTAATTAAAAATTATAAAAAGTTGATATTAATAATCCTTGTATTGAGACAAATCAAACAAGATCCCATATGACTATGTTTTAACTTATAGATTAAGAGTAAAATACAAATTAAGAGTGATAAGTGAATAGTGCCAAAAAAAAAGGGACAATTCAGCTGAATAGGAGGTAGTATTATATAAGACAAATTGCCAATTGGGATAGGTGAAAATACTAAAAAAGCAATGTATGCTCATATGTGCTCTTACATTAAAATTTTTGTTGTTCTTGTAAAATATGCTGTACTACATATAACAGTAATATACAAATATTAAAAATTAAAATAAATATAAACTCAGATATAAATGGATTAGGTTTTCATATAAAAATGATGACTTAAATTTAAAAAAATTGACAAAATTTTAAAAACAGTCAGAATAGTCAAATTTAAGTTATGATTGAATTTCATTTCTAATTTTTTATCAATTTGTACAGGTAAAGTAATTTTTGGATTATGGGTTAAAATTTTCATATACTTATATTTTTGATTAGATTCAAGTCGATTTTTGATCGTTTTTAAAAATAGGCGGATGTAAAAACATGTCTTTTCATTTTTTAAGTACAATAACTACAATTGTGTAAAAATACAAATTATTGCTCTTTATTTGCATCTTAAGTAATTTGTGATAGCATGCTAATTTCAATTCACATGTGTAAATAAATTACGAAATATTTACAGTCCGTTTCATAGGTAGTAATAAGCGGTGGTAACGGGAATGAAAAACTAGTTTAATTTTGGTTGAAAAATCTCTTGGTTACTTTGATGTCCATGCTTGTCCAATTTCAATTATCTCATTTTCTTCATAAAATTCATTCTAACGCATTACTATTGTGAGAAGTGGTATTAGGTGGTAATGAAAATTTGTAAACAAAAAAACTTTTTGTGATCAAAATTTCATTATTATGAAAATGATATGAAACTTTTTATACACAATTTTACACTATAAATCATTTCCATTACCACCATTTAATACCACTAACCAAACGGATAGTTAATGTCATCCTCAGATTCGCCTTGCCATATTGTCCCAATGATTTTGCCTTGAAGTTATAAATGAAGATCTAAAACAAAACAATAACAACATTCATTATCATTATCATATTGTATAATAGCATAATCCAAACCACATACATATTTTATGATTTTAAACCATTTTTGTCTTTACCTAATTCCCAAATATTTTTCTATATAAGTCGTATTTTTATATCTCATATTTCTTGGAATAAATACAGTAAAGACCTAATATATTATTGTCTTTACTACATATATTGTAGATTTGCATAATTTTGAATTTAACTTTTGAAATGGCCAAAAATGCAGGGAATCCTTTTGTATTACTACTAATAATTCTTGTTACACTTTGCTTTAATTTGATTAAAGCTGCACCTCAAAGTTCTCTAGTTACAAGCTTACCAGGATTCAATGGCAGCTTCCCTTCAAAGCACTACTCTAGGTAAGCCCATTATCATTTTATACTATGTTTGTAAATTTATATCTTCGTGTTGAGGAAACGCCCACTTGTGATTCCAATGCGGTGTTTTATAAGTGAGATATTGACTACCATATAAGCTTGATGGTCTACTGTTCGCATTATCACAGGAGTATGTTTTTAGGAAAGTCAACTCCTGATAGAATTTGTAAAATGGGCCTAAGCAACCAAATGAGTATAGTGAGTTAACCGTCTTATAAGTCCAAAGGAAGATAATGAGTTACTTCTTAAGGTTATCAAGTGACATATTTTCTTCTTTGTCTCCGATTTAAAACAACTCATATGTGAGTAATGATTAGTACTTTAATAACTCGCCTTTTATGTGAGCTTGTAAACACGAGTTTACTAGTGGTAGAATGATGTTTTATTGCACGTTCTTTTTCCTATATTTTAGGAATTCATTTTTTGATAAAATATTTAAGTGGAATTTGAACGTTTTTGCTTCAAGTTATGTTTCAATAGATAAAAAGAATGCAAAGCAGATTTTCTACTATTTTGTGGAATCCGAAAGAAACCCTACAAAGGATCCGGTTGTTTTGTGGCTTAATGGTGGGCCTGGATGTTCAAGTTTAGGAGGCTTTGTATACGAACATGGTATGGTATTAACTCTTTTATCTCATTTGTAACTAGGGACATGGGTCAAATATCATAAAACTTAAATCCAGGTCCAAAATATTTTCTTGAATCTCGTATGGTAAAAAAAGTTTAGGGTCTGAAGGGTTTAGTGTATGAATCTGATAAGTTTAAACTTGAACCTAACCTTTTTTTACTGCATGTACCCTGCTCCAGACCCGAGTTCATAAGGTAGTCCAAATACTTAAATTATGGTCGAATTTGGATCCGAACCCATGAATCAAAACCGATGCACATGTGTATTTGTAACTTACATGCTAACTAAGACATGGAGTATTAATCAAGTTAAAAGTTTGTGTAACTTTGATTAGTTATCCAAAATGCTTATGTGTTCTATAATTTGTTTAGGCCCATTTATATTTGAAGCATCCAGCCCAGTCAAATTTGGAGAATCTATTAAGAAGGGAAGCTTTCCAGCAAAGCTGCATCTTAATCCAAACAGTTGGTCTAAGGTCCACACCGAAAACATTTCATACTTTAAATTTTTGTATAAGAGTCACATTAGTACTTTGTTTCAAAGCTATTTGATATTTGAATAGTGGTAAAAGGCAGTTTATAATAACACAAAAATTTGGATGCGGCCGCCTCACGTATGTGACAAAAAAAAAATTACTTGTGAATTCAAGTCTTAAAATACCCATTTTAAGACTTAAGATGCCAAATCTAACACTTAAAGCCCCTATTCCAAGCCTCAATCTTTTTTCTCCAAAGGCTTCATTTAATTTTTCTTCTATCGACTTCAATCCTTAAAACGCTCATTCCACCACTTAAAAATACGAATTCTGACTCTTAAAACCCCTACTCCAACCCTTAATTTTATATTTTACTTACCTACTCAACTGTAAAAAATCAATTTCAAGACTTAGAATGTCTATTTCAATGGTTTAAAGTTTGTCAAATCTAAGACTTAAAATGTCTATTTGAAGGTCCAAAATTCCAATTTAAGCCTTACGTATGCGACCGTCTCACAAGAGATTTTCTGTAATAATAATAGTATAATTTTTATTTTTATTTTGTGATGGCAGGTGTCCAATATCATCTATTTGGACTCTCTTTAGGTACTGGATTTTCTTTTTCACGGAACACAACTGATTATGAAACTAGTGACTTAAAGACTGGCTCTGATACTTACATATTTCTACTGAAGGTAAGTATATATAATAATTTAGCTAACAAAATTATTAAATTAGATCGTTGGATGTCAAGTCTTATTTAACAATCTTACACAAAAATATTACAACAAATAATAATATCGGAGCCTTAATTTCAGAAGATTACAGTTGCTATACATACATAAAAATAAATAAATAAATAATGCAATTGAATCATCTAAGTGAGGTGATGCAATGACAGTGGTTTGAGATGTTTCCGGAGCACCTTCAAAATCCGTTTTACGTTGCTGGTGAATCATCTAAGATCGTCAAAGGTATGTAATCATCTACATGGTATATATAGCTTCGAGTGGGACATGTAGTTTATATGTGTATTTGGCTTTTGATATACAATAAAAATATACAAAGTACGAAATTAAAGCTAGGCTAAGGAAGGACGTAGTCACATAAGTGAACCTCGTAAATTCAATGCTTGTATAATCGTCTAGTTCATTAGTATTACCTTTAAACTGCAATTGCGAAAATACACGTCCGCTTATCCGCTACATGTATAAATGCCAACTAGCTAGTGTTGTGAAATATAATTTTCCTAATTTTCTGCAGGAATTAACTCCGGTGCAAAACCTATTATCAACTTACAGGTATGCAAATTCCACTAGTTTGCCTATTTAATGTACTTTATGGCAATAATATTTTCTCTACAAGCAGGGATATATGATTGGAAATGGAATCATTGATAAGTACTTTGACCAGAAGATTGTTGTTCGTTTTGCCCATGGGATGGGCTTGATCTCAAATGATCTGGTAATGGTAAGAAATCAACTCAATTAAGAGGTTAAGCTGACAGTTATACTTAAGATTAAGTTTATGGTCTACACGTCCCCTCACACAATATTCCTTTGATCTAAAAGTGTACATGTGACACAGGTCTCCTTATGCGTGATACTCTTTTACTATAAATAATAAGGACTGGATAAAATTTGAACTCTTAAAGTGCTGTTATGTTAGTTTTTGAAACTCGAATCCATATGATAAATCCTTGTATTTTTAAATAACTGTCTTTCCTGTAGGAGATAAATCATGCATGTCATGGAAGAAACTACTTCCATGGAAGATCATCAAGCGTCAATTGTCGCAGCAAGCTCGATAAGTTTCATCAAGTAAATTAGCTTTCCTTATTTTAATTCTTTTATGTTCAAGACATATATATGTGTCAATATTAAGGAACCAACTCAACCAAAAATTTAAGCTGATGGTTAAGGCCTCAGGATATATTATATACTTTAACACACCTTCCTAGAACTTTGAATGCACATAGGTACTGAATATCTACTTTAAATGAAGGGTGGAAATCGTGACTTCTTGTCACGCTGGCTTTTGATACCAGTCAAAGAACCAACTCAACCAAAAGCTTAAACTGATGATTAATGTCCCAAGATATATATGTTATATACTCTCACAGTCAAGATACTAGCTTTTTCGACCAAAAGTTCTAATATGATAGTTGAAACTTGAAACCATGTGACATCTTATACATATTATTAGCTTTCCATTCTATTTAAGTCAAGCTATCATGTATACTAAAAGTTTATTTTAAGCTGATTGTCGGAGCCTTAACAGTTGTTACGTACTCTTTGAAAACATTATTAATCTCGAATTTTATTTCTTTTGATTGACGATAGGTTATTCGAAACTTGAATCTCTATAACATAATGGAACCATGCTATGACTTTGATTATGATCCAGAATATGAATGCTATAATTGCATAGATGGAGATTTGCTTAATAATGTTGATGATATGAAAATGTCAACACCCTTTGACAAACATAAGAAGCATATTCCAGTCAAGACAAGAATATTTGCTCATGCAAGGCCTCTTACACATCTTTTTACAACTCCAAATAGTTTAACATGGTCTCAAGTAGTCAGCAACATAACCGTTTTATGCAATGTAAGCAATCATACTACATAAATAATTATCTTTTACTACTACTTTATTTCATATCATAATGGAATATAGGAGTATTAGGTAGGATGAAATAGCTCCCACCCTATGGCTCAATCATGAGGCGATCAGGAAAGCAATTCATGCTGCAGAGGTAACATGATAAGTTACTACAAAATTCTTTTGGTATTTGAAAAACTAGCTAGCTGCACTTGTGGTGTTACATTAATTATAAAAATTGATTGAAACCGGAATATTTTGCTTCAGGAGAGCATATCTGGACAATGGGAAGTTTGTACAAACCGTCTTACATATCATGGTGATGTAAAAAACGTGATTAAGTACCACAAAAGGCTAATTTCTTCACACCTGCGGGTTCTCATATACAGGTACATCTCAACTGTTTAAGATGATTGTCCCACATCGATTAATTAAAGATAGTGTGCACACCCTATAACTCACTGGAGCCCCTTCTCTTAATGTCATATGGTTTTTGGTTGACATCTGAAATAATTGCCAAAATTGATTCGATGCTAAAAAATTTGATTTGTGATAATAATAATAATGAACTAAACAAATGTTTGATAATGTAAAACTTGCCAAGAGACACAAAGATTTAAGGAGGTTCACCCAATGATGGCTACGTCCTCCGTGGTGTGTAGTTTCTGTTTATATTATATCAAAAGAATACAAACAACACTTCTTAATGAAGAATTACAATTGAGATAGAGATAAAACAAAAGGCTATGTGTTTGGCTTAGGGGTTGTGTTTGATGTGTTTGATGTGTGAGTATGAGAGCTCTATTTATAGTACTAGGTACATGAATATGAATAGCTCACTTGAATACATAGTTAATATTGAATAATGAATACTATGAAATAACTCTAAGGATTTGAAAGGTCGAAAACAAGCATCCCATGCATATCAGAGAATCCGCTCGACTGAACAGAGAGCTCGCTCGGGTCAAGCGGCTCGGTCGAGCGAGAAGTAGCAAAAACTGGAGCATTCTGACTGACCGCTCGACCCACCAAAAGGCTCGCTCGGTCGAGCGAATGGGTCGAGCGACCCTACAGCTTCCTCTGACAGAAATTTGATCGAGCATACTTAATCAAACCTTTACATATTCTTCATTAATCTTCATTAACACTCATAATACTTCATGAATACTCCACACATAATTACACCCTTTTAGTTACCTAAAGTACCAAGAGTCACACTCATGAATTCACCCCATTTATGTGCACTCAAGTCACACATTAGTATACTACCACATTAGTATACTACCATTCACAACAGATAGTGTGCACACCCTATAACTCACTGGAGCCCCTTCTCTTAATGTCATATGGATTTTGGTTGACATCTGAAATAATTGCCAAAATTGATACGATGCTAAGAAATTTGATTTGTGATAATAATAATAATGAACTAAACAAATGTTTGATAATGTAAAACTTGCCAAGAGACACAAAGATTTAAGGAGGTTCACCCAATGATGGTTACGTCCTCCGTTGTGAGTAGTTTCCTGTTTATATTATATCAAATGAGTATAAAACACTCTTACAAATGAAGTATTAAAATTGAGTAAAAGATAAAATTAAAAGGCTATGTGTTTGGCCTAGGGGTTGTGTTTGATGTGTTTTATGTGTGAATGAGAGCTTTTATTTATAGAAGAGATCACATTAAGTAACATTAAGTATATTAAAACTATGAATAAATGATAATGAAACATCCCCAAGTACTTGAAGAGTCAAAAACAACATCCTAAGAGCATCAGAGACTTCGCTCGACCAAAACAGGGGCTCGCTCGATCGAACAGTTTGGTCGAGCAGGCTACAGGAAGTTTCTGATTGCATTCTATCTGCTCGCTCGACCCACCCTAGAGCTCGCTTAGTCGAGCGACACTTCAGAGAGATTCTGACAGCATTGCTCGACTTGCATAGTAGAGCATCTTGAATTAATCCTTTGCATTTCTTCATTAAATCCCATAACTCCTATAATTAACTCACACTTCATTACCTCATTAATCCATACTTTTAATCACCATCATAAACCACAATCATCAAGACTCAACTTAATACACCCACATTAACACACTCTTGGATTCCATCCCAAAAGTCACACATGAATGGACACATTAATTGTGCACTCAAGTCATACCGTTCATGACACTTCATAAAAACATCTCATTGGCTCATAAAATGTGCACCGTAACATATCATGGAAGTTTAACCATCAATTTAATCTTTTAATTGAGTTGGTTCATGTCCTAAGGTATTTTGTATACTATATTGATCTACATCATCATATACAGTGGAAAAATATGATTTAAGTGACAGCCGCATGACGACTTTTATGGTCTATGCAACTGTCTTTTTGGTTGTCTCGATTTATATTTTGGTTCAATTCAGTTCCAACGAAATTCTACGTTATGATCAATATTTTTAGCATTACAAACTAAGATGTTTATAAGTTTTATATATTCTGACAATCTTTTTAAATTATTTTTGAAATGCATAGTGGTGACCATGATATGGTGGTGCCATATACTGGGAGCGAAGAATGGACAAGATCGCTTGGTTACAAAATCATCGATGAGTGGAGACCATGGCTCTCAAATGCACAAATTGCTGGGTATATTATAACGCTATATGATGTATAATTGTCAAAATCAGGCTATTGTGGCTCATTTGTTAACTATGTTCTGTTTTGTCAATTTTAGGTTTACACAAGGATATGACAAGAACCTCACTTTTCTTACTATTAAGGTTTACCCTTCTACAATATCTGAATTACCAATCTGTGAAATTTAGGCTCGGACCTGTCTAGACTATAGCCTAGATTGTTTGATTAAAACTCTTTAAATGCGTAATATATAAAACTGAAAAATGAGAGTTTAGTTGATTTTTTACACGTGTAGATTTGAGTTTTCAACTCACCCTATACTAATATTTTAAATACGCCACCGCTGTTAATCTAATTAGAAGTTATAATTTATCTATCATCAAATATTTTACCAGAAATTTGCACAAAAAAATAAAAACAATGCATTTTTTTATTAGTTGTTATTGTCTTATTGACGGGTAGCAACTTTCTCAAAAGTTGATTATTCTATTACAAAACCTGAACTGTTATTTTTTTATTGGCGATTCTGAATGTTGTACAAAATGTGTAGGGTGCAGGGCATATGGTTCCGGAAGACAAACCAAGAGAAGCATTAGACTTCTATAGCCGATGGTTGGCAGGAGAGAAAATATGAGTGACAGAGGATTTAATATATCACAATACTATACTTTAACGTTGAGATAGTTTGTCCCATATTGATTAATTAAAAATGGTGCACATACTTTATAACTTATTAAAGTCATCCCTCCCACAGCCAAACGGTTATAGAATGATATCTCATTAGCTTATAAAGTATAAGCACCCTATATTTTTCCAATTATTTACTGGTATTGATATTAAATCCAGCTCAATTTAACATTAAAAACTAAATATTTTTTATATTGGTCTGATATTCATATATCAAAGTCAAAAATAGGAATTTACCGATGAAAATTGTAAATAAGTCAAAAATAGGGTTTTACCGATGAAAATTTTAATTTTGCAATGAGGTTAAATAGTAATGGTTACAAGTTATTAGTACACTCAAAATTATACTCAAACTTGTCTAGACAATGACCCTTTTGTGATTAAAACCCCTATTAATACTCAAAATTATACTAATCTACTAGATTCGCTCCTAAGTCTAGCATATAGTTACGTACAACATTTTGACGTTATTCTACGAACTATCTGATAAATTTGTTACTAGGCGTGTATACAACATTTTAACTTTATGCTACAAATCCAATGAGATTCCATGCTAAAATAACTCGATAATAGAAAGAGTAGCCCACCAAACTTATATGTTAGTCAATCTCTCTCTTATTTTTCGGATATCTTCTAGTATTAGTTCATTGGATGGAGCTTATCTTATACATCAAAAGTACATCTCATATAACCAGCCAATTTTACTGGTTTGAACTTCCAAGGTAAAATAATAATCACCAATAATGAAGACATCGATAAATAATATAAGACTGAAATATTTTATAATTTTATTTAAGCAATATACAAATCGAGAACTAGTATAAAGGGTCTTCCATAAGCCCAGGAAAGCTCAAAAACATATCATTTTCTTGATCCAACATAGCCTCTAAAAATGATGAACCATCTGAACTTGGTAAGACCTGATTATTAGCACCTTGGATTTCATTCTTACAATTAGTCCCCCCATTTCCTGATGCTGGTATCACCAAATAATCTGTTACATTACTCCCTTCTTGTTCCAATGCCGGTTTTTGAGCTGGTTTGAACGCGTCTTCTAGGAGAAAATCATGCCAACTGAAACTCTCAGGGGATTTATAGCTCGGAGAGCAAGCTGACGTTGATGAATTCGACAATGATTCAGTCGAATTTAGGCCAAAAAAATCGTTGTTTTGTCCTTCGGTCACAAAACTTATGGCATGTAGCTGAGACAAAAGGCCTAGAGAGTGACTAGAAGTGTTAGAAATAGTATGGTTGTTATTGTTGTGTTGTATAGGTGAAATATTGTGAGTAATTTGCGAGTTCGAGTGAAAAGTGTAGGAAGGTAAAGCAGAAGATAGGGCGGGTTTTAGAAGGTTGGATGTAACGACTTTTTTAAAGTCTTTTGGGATAGTTCCTATAGATTTTGGGGGTTCAGATGACCTAGAGATACCACCAATGTTACCATAATCTGCTAGGATTTGGGAAAATGGTTTGTGAGTAATGGGATCGATCCCCATTTCAGTTAATTTCTTCCTTAATTTGGTATTCCAATGGTTTTTTATGTCATTTTCTGTTCTTCCTGGTAGTTGATGTGCTATTAGACCCCACCTATATGCAAACACAAGTATTATGAGACACAATGACTAAAAGGATTGAGCCAAACATGATCCTGCATTGGCAATGCATGAACGTAGTAAAATTGTATGACTTTGAAGAATTAGTATTCTCTGTTATTTTAAATTTGCTACATTACACAAATTAAAATAGGGTCTTTTTAGATGGGACTATAGAAAATTTAAAAGATCAAAAATTATATTTATTTAGAGACATTATTTCGATAGAACCATAAATAATTAAATAGCTAACATAGTAGATTTTGGGCTATTTAGTTATTTTCAAGTCTCCTTTTGAAAAAACAAAATTGGACAATGAAAAATAATACTCAAAAATAATTGTCTTTTTGTTATAAATTAAGATTTACCACTAAATATATCAATATATAAAAGTTTTTTGTTCAAAAAATTTTTTTTTCAAGTAATAAACTTCATTGTTAATAAATTATCAATTTTATCTTACCCCAATAATCATAATTCATTGGGAGAAATTTAGTTATCAAATATTAACCTAACCTCAAGAAAAGATAAACATTAGAAGGAAGGGAGAATAACAGGAAAAAAGTGACCTGCTACCAACAGCAGCATGAAGCTTAATAATAAGCTCCTCTTCATGTTTAGTGAAACCCTCATGACTTAAATCAGGCTTCACATAATATTTACTCCACTTTACCCTGCAATTCTTCCCACATCTTTTTGGCCCTGCTTTAAAAAATTTATTTTTACAATTAATCATCAACAAATTGTAGAATTAATCAAACATTTGAAAATACTAAAATAATTAGTTGAAGGGTATTTTGGGTTGAAAGAAAACATTTATATAAAACTACTTTATCTTTTATGTTAATTAGTTTGATAGAAAAACTATTAAGATAAGAATGGAGAATTTTATAGACTACGAAAAAAAGAAGTGAGAATTTTTTCTTTTTTTTTCTAGAAAAAGTGTACATATTCTAATTAAGACAAGACGCAAAGAATGGAGAAATTAGAGACGTTGAAAATGAGAGAATTCCACAAAAAAAATTAGATTCCTTCTAATTTTGGATGAAAATATCTATTAGATATAGAAAACTCTTTTCTACCCTAATTATTTTTCATGTAATTAAATACCTTATCAAAATAAATAACGAAAAACAAAGTAGACTTCTAAATAAAAATATTTTCTTTCAAACTAAACACCAAAAAATATAACATAAAAACTAAAAAAAAGGTAATAATTCAACATTAACAACCTATTTTTCTTGGAACAGGACTCCAATTTGAAATGACATGCTTTGATGAGTATAAAAAATTTGTAGCATCCTTGTGATGTAGCCAACCTCCCTTCTTTGCATTTAGTTTATCACAACATGGAGATCTCACCATCTTAACTATTTCCAATACATATAATTAAATTGTATAGCTTAATTATTTAAGACAATAATTAAGCTTGAAAAATTATGATTTAAATGATTTATTTAACCCTTTTAGAAATAGAAATTGATTAGGAATGAGTACTATAACAAGTTCTTGTGTGCCATTTGGGAAGGAAATGAGAATTGCATGAGACTTTTTGAAATGCGTAATTGTCCAATTTAAAATAAATTGTCATGATATTTGCATTGAGATGTAGATGATCAAGTGAAATGAATGAAATATATATATATATATAAGTTAATATTTATTTTTGTGAACTTTGATTTTGAATTTGCATGCAATATTTGCTTTGGCTTTAGGCAAATACAGATTCAATATGGGTGACTAATTTAGTTATAATATTCATTTGTTTAGATTTATTGGTTACATTTGTGAAAGAGAAAGAGTTTGATTTGATTCATCCTAAACAAATAATTTCTTCCAACATTTACTTTTTGAATTTTTTTCAACTACTAGCTTATATAGAAAGAAGTTTGAAAGTTCTAGAAGTCTTTTGAGTGAAAATAGATTATTCTCAAAAATATTTATCAAAAATCAACTTAATTAAAAGTTTAACTTAATTGTCACTAAAAAAATATCATATACCAACAAATATTTACCTATAAGCTATTTTGTTGGAAAATACCAACTGATTTCCAATTAATTTCCAACAAAACGGGTCTTGCAGGTAATTGCCAATAAATTTCTTACAGCTGCTAAGCTGTTTCGAAAAGTTACAAAAATACCTCGAATTGTAGATATTTTCCAACAAGATATCTACACCTTAATTTTTGTAGGTGTTTTCCTACAAATTCTCTACAAAATGCTTGTAGGGAAAAGATTTGAATACCATAATTCAAAGCTCCATCTACTTTTTGTATTGATAATGGGCGGGAACTTTAAACATATCAACAAGATGCCAATTAGTAAATTCTTGTTGGTAAATTTTCTAAAAATATTTTTTTTAAAAAAATTGGGTAGATAATTTCAAAATAAATACTCATAGGCGAGAATTTTCCTACTCTAGCTTATAAATTACGAGGAAAGTTTTGGTGATACATGTTAATAATATAAGATATAATCCTATTAAATCTAATAAAAAGGATGATATAAATACATGTACTTAGCCCCTTTGTAAATAAAGTTAGTTTTATCTTTCCTTTTTCAATAATATTGGTTTTCTTCTCTGTTGCTTGATTTCTCTGCAAATGGACTAAGCCTCCATCTTCAACATGGTATCAGATGCTTAAAAATCCCATTGGTAACCATTTTTTTTAATTTCCCTCTACATTTTTTTTTTCTTTCTTCTGTCTTTTCTCTGTTTCTCTTTTTCCCCTTTCCTTCCTCGTTTCTCATGGCTGCCATTCCAAGCAATTCCGGCATCAAACCTCTCGATCCTATTCAAGATCCAGCTTCACCCTATTATCTTCATCCGAGTGATTCTCAACTTCTACTGGTTCCGATTCCCTTCAATGGCACTGGATTTAACGATTGGAAAAGATCTGTTACAATTACTTTTTCTTCCAAAAATAAACTTGCATTCATCAATGGTCAAATCCCACAACCTACTTCTACTGATCCTAATTTCAAATCCTGGGAAAGAATTAATAGTACCATAATTTCTTGGTTGATGAAAGTTCTTGATCCACAAATCGCTAGAAGCGTATTATATTTCTCCACTGCACAAGAAATTTGGAACAATCTTGAAGAGCGATTTGGTATTACTTCTGGAACTCAGATCTATTCTCTCACCCAACAAATCTTTGATATTGACCAAGGTTCTGATTGTCTATCCACCTATTTCACCAAGATTAAGATGTTATGGGACGAATTTGACGCTTCTAATCCTCTACCTACTTGTAATTGTTCCAATTGTACTTGTGGAATCAACAGCAAATTACTGAAAATGCAAGAAGAACAACGGTTAATCCTATTTCTTATGAAACTTAATCCTACCTATAAAACCATTAGAGGTAATATACTCATGCAACAACCTTTACCTAGCATATCCTATGCTTATAGATTAATCATGCAAGAAGAGAAACATTCTGATTTAGTTTCCCATCTCAATTCTACCACTGATGAGGTTATTGGCCTTGCTGCTGTTAATAAGCAAAAGTTTTATAATACCAAAACACATACTGCCTCTGCATCTCACAATAACCCCCATAAACCTCCTCCTTATGGTTTGAATAACATCAATACTCGCAAACCCCTTTTATTCTGCACTTACTGCAAAAAGCAAGGTCACACAAAAGAAAGTTGTTACAAATTGAATGGTTTCCCAAATACTTCTACAAGAGACAATTGGAACAACAAGAAGATTGTGGCTATGGTCCAAGCTGACAATCCTAACAACAACTGCACTACCTCACCAACCCTCACAGTTGATCAATACAACCAACTTCTTATTCTTCTTGCTCAACATGACACTCACAGTGTTTCAACAAATGAGGCTAATACTGATGAACACAATTGTCTTCTATCTGGTAAATCTTGCTTTCTTTCTATGACCAAATCTACCTGGATAATTGATAGTGGTGCTACTAATCATATGTGTTGTGATCTTTCTTTGTTTAAATCTTACATACCTATTCCTCATAACATTGATAATACTATCACCATCCCAAATGGTAAACTAATAAAAATTGCTCACAAAGGAACTGTTGTTTTAGGACCTGACCTCACTCTTACTGATGTTCTTCATGTTCCAGACTTTCATTTTAACCTTCTTTCTGTTACCAAACTCTGTAATGATATGCATTGTTCCCTCATTTTTTCCCACAATTGTTGTTCTGTTCAGGGCCCTTCTCTGAAAAGGCCAATCTTGCTTGGTAAACTTGTTCAAGGTCTCTACAATCTTGTTGACTTTCCTGAATCCAATCAACAGTGTCCTAAAGACTTTCCTACCTCTATATGCTGTGCTGCTTCAGATACTGAACAAACGAAGCTTTGGCATCTTAGACTTGGTCATGCTCCTTTCCCTGTTATCAAACACATTTTCCCTTCTCTAAATGTTTCTGACTGTACAAGTAATTGTCTATGTAAAATTTGCCCTTCAGCAAGACAAACTAGATTTCCTTTTCCCAATAGTTCTATTAAAACACATAAGGCTTTTCAATTAATACACATGGATGTATGGGGACCTTATAAAAACTCCACATACAACAAATGTAATTCTTTCCTCACAATTGTTGATGATTTTACCAGGACTACCTGGATTTTTCTCCTGAAAAACAGATCTCAAGTTCCTCTTATCTTTGAGTATTTTTATTCATATGTTGTTAATCAATTTCACAGTAATATTCAAAGTGTAAGAACTGACAATGCTCCTGAGTTATGTGCAGGCAAATTGAAAGCATTTTATCACATTAAAGGTATCATTAACTATAAATCTTGCCCCAATACTCCACAACAAAATGGTGTTGTGGAAAGAAAACACAAACACTTATTAGAAACTGCAAGAGCTTTATATTTTCAATCTAATATTCCCATCAAATTTTGGGGCGAATGTGTTCTCACCGCTGCATATATTATTAACAGACTGCCACTACAAAGCCTAGGTAACATTTCTCCATATCAAAAACTGCTTAATATTCCTCCTAATATGGATCATCTAAACTGTTTTGGTTGCCTTTGCTATGCCTCAAATACTTCTCCCCATAAAACAAAATTTGATACAAGGGCTAATCCTTGTATATTTCTTGGTTATCCTAATAATCAGAAAGCCTACAAATTATATGATATCACTACACACACTATAATCATATCCAGAGATGTTTATTTTTATGAAAAACACTATCCCTTTCACCAGCAATCAGTTCACACACATAATACACAACATTATCCCTTTTTCCTACCTATTTCAACAACTGCAGACATACTTGTGGATGATCCTTTTCAAACACCAATATTTCCAGAGAATAATATAGCAGCTGAGAATATCATTTCTCACACTTATGAACATACATCCCCATCTCAGACTCTTGATCTTTCAATAAGCAATATACCACATGATCACACCACACCTACACCTCCTATAAGACACTCTCACAGACCTACTAAACCCCCAACTTATCTATCAGACTATGTTTGTAATAATGTTTCATGTGATGCTAACAACTGGTGTTCTATGATGTCTTATCATGCTCTCACTAATTCACAGCAATGTCTTATGGCTCATTTCACCTCTTTTACTGAACCTACTTCATACAAAATAGCTTCAAAAGACCCTAAATGGGTTCATGCTATGAAGCAAGAATTACAAGCATTATCTGAAAATAAAACTTGGATATTAGTTGAGCTACCTAAAAATAAGAAACCTATAGGAAGTAAATGGGTATATAAAATAAAGCTTAATGCTGATGGCTCAATTGAAAGATACAAAGCCAGGTTAGTAGCCAAAGGTTATAATCAAAAGCATGGTATTGACTATGAAGAAACATTCTCTCCTGTTGTAAAAATGGCTACAATAAGGAGCCTTCTAGCCCTTGCTGTGCATCATCACTGGAACATATTTCAACTAGATATCAATAATGCTTTTCTTCATGGTGATCTACATGAGGAAATATATATGAAGGTTCCAGATGGTTTTCCAAATCCACAAAACCAGGTATGTTTACTTAAAAAGTCTTTATATGGTCTTAAGCAAGCATCAAGGCAATGGTTTCATAAATTACTGATTTCTTTAAAAGCTCAAGACTTTGTTCAATCTAAAAATGATTATAGCCTTTTCATTAAGAAGGATAGTAAAAACATTACAATTGTTGCTGTGTATGTTGATGATATTATTATAACTGGCAATAATATTGACTGTATCTCTCAACTCAAAGATCATCTCCATGATACCTTTAGTATTAAAGACTTAGGCATTTTGCATTATTTTTTAGGCTTGGAAGTTAACTATATTGATGCAGGCATTTTTCTTTCTCAAGCAAAGTTCACCAAAGATCTCCTCAAAGAATCCAAAAATCAAAATTTTAAATCTGTTGTTACTCCTCTTCCGCAAAATCTAAAATTGTCAAATGATCAGGGACAATTATATGAGGATGCCAGTTATTATAGAACCATGGTTGGTAAACTAAATTTTTTAACTAACACTAGGCCAGACCTAGCCTTTACTGTCCAATATCTTAGCCAATTTATGCAGAATCCTCGCATCCCACATGCTTCAGCTCTACAACATACATTGAATTATGTTCACAGTACAGCAAGCCAAGGTATACTCATCAAGGGTTCTGATCAATTACAACTCCAAGCTTATTCTGATTCAGACTGGGCTTCATGTCCAAATAGCAGAAGATCCATCACAGGCTACATCTTGTTATTAGGCTCTTCTCCAATAAGCTGGAAATCCAAGAAGCAAGGGACAGTCTCAAGATCATCCAGTGAAGCTGAGTACAGAGCAATGGCATCTGCAGCAAGTGAAGTCACTTGGCTTGTAAGACTATTAGAAGAACTCCAACTCACTTCTTTAAAGCCTGTTCTACTGCACTGTGATAACATAAGTGCCATACATATTGCCAAGAACCCTGTATTCCATGAACGAACGAAGCACATCGACATAGACTGTCACTTCACTAGAGACAAGGTTCTCGAGGGTCTTCTTCAGCTGACTTATCTACCAACCAAGAATCAATTGGCTGACGTTTTGACCAAAATTTTGCCATCACACCAGCATTATCAGTTGATGAGCAAACTAGGCATGTCCTCCCTTCCTAGTTTGAGGGGGGGTGTTAATAATATAAGATATAATCCTATTAAATCTAATAAAAAGGATGATATAAATACATGTACTTAGCCCCTTTGTAAAAAAAGTTAGTTTTATCTTTCCTTTTTCAATAATATTGGTTTTCTTCTCTGTTGCTTGATTTCTCTGCAAATGGACTAAGCCTCCATCTTCAACAATACAAATTCAACTTCTTAAGAAACTTACAAATAATTTTTACAAATTATTATGAATATTATTTACTTATGTTATGAGATATATTTGCAAGTGTTATAATTTACGATTGAAGATTATGTCCTTATAATAAGAAATGCAAAAAGCCTTTAATCACTGCATTAACCCAAAATTTTATTGATCACCAATTATTGCACCAAAACAAATTAATAAGATATGAATTTATTGATTTCCTATTAAAAAAATAAGTCAATAGCGAAATTCAAACAAAGAATATCATTTTTATATTTATAAAAAACTAGAATATCATTATGCAAAAAATAATTATATACCATTCACAAATCATAATCCTTGAAAAGATTTGTTGTCAGCTCTTAATTTAAAATTCATTCATATTAAAACACAGATAGTAAGAATGATGATGAGATATTATTCATTGTATAGCACAAGTAGACAGTGAATGTCACAACCCACCTGGACCAATTTTTAGACGAGTCAAATACACTACAAAGTTCTGACGAATGTGTAGCACGTGCGGCACTCTCGATACATAATTAACATTAATAATTATACTTAAGATAAATAATGCGGAAGTGTAAAACGCCGAACTGCTAAAAACCATTTAAACTAAAATCGTTCAAAACATAAGTAAAAAAAAATATATCTTACAACTGAGAAAATATAAAATAAGTTTACTTAAATACGATAAAAAACATAAGTACAATCTAGTCATCAAGTAAAATCATTGAAGCTAAGTCCTCGATAGAATAATTAAAGTTGCGGCCTGGATCGAAACCTGAGCTAAATTTTCCTGCAAAATACTGTCATCCATAATACGAATGACAGCCAATTAAATCGGTCAGCGATAAAGCCGAGTACAATTTTCTCAGCAAGCTTATGATGCGATAGTTAAATTATGCTTACAAAATAATCATCAAGCACAATATAGAAGGTTATTACTCATTATTGACCTTTACTAAGCCATTAAGTTACATTCTCAATACTTGCAGAAGTTCATTACTGCTACTAAATACTTGGTAACCTTAATGCTTATTTAATCAAATTCAATTAAGCCTCATAGCTTTACCATCATAGCACATCACAAGGTCACAACAATAATGAAAACTGATATATGTAAGGGTCTGGTTAGGTGAGGACCGTAGTCCTAAACCCTAAAATATAGTTAATTTTTAGGTATAAAATAATTAAATCAAAGTTGTAAGGTTAAAATGATAAGTAGTAAAGTTAGTTTAAGGAAACGAAATTGAAACTTAACGTTTTAATAAAATCGTAAATATAATATTAAAATTTTACTTTTCGTAGTATAAAATAATAAAATAATATTTTAGTGCTTATAAAGAAATTTAAGAATATATATACATATATTTTTTTAAAGTTTAATATTTAGAAGAAATTACAAAATCGGAATAAGATTTAGGAATTAAAGGTGATTTGAATTAGATAACTAAAGGATTAGGATTTCGAAAAAAAATAATCAGAAGATTAAGATTAAGAAATTTAAGCCTGTAACAGAATGCCAACCAACAATTACATAAATAGTATAAATTTCTTAAAAATGCTATTCCCTTAATTTAGGGTATATTCTATGCTGATTATAGTAATTGATATGCAAGCAATGGAATCATATTTTAGTTTATGAGCTAAATTGATAATCCGATTTTGTTTTCAAGCAAGATTTATTGATTTGTGAGCTAAATTAGATATATTATTTATGATGTATTATATCCAACTTTTTTTCTTTTCTATTATTTTTTCATTTGGTTTAGTATTTAAATTTAGTATATTTCTTGTCTTGTTTTATTATGTGTTGCCTTGCTATTGGTTTATCTGCATGTTTTCCCTGATTGAAAGTCTCATTTCCGGGCATGTGGCTAACAACTAAATGCTGGAAGGAATAAATATCAAATTTCTCGAGTAAAAGGAGACCTTGTATTTTCTATCTACAATCTGTTGGGGTCATCCATGTAATGATTATTTTCATAGTCTTCAAATCATTTGCATATTACTTTCATTTTAATAGTAACCGCCCTTTTTATTAATCATTAATCATATGTTGTCACTATTTTATAATAGAAATTTTAAAATTTTTCAAAAAAACATAAACTTATTTTTTTATAATATAAAATGTATGTCAAAACCAAATATAAACGTGTGCACAAATGAAAAATTTACGTTTGTCTCAACTTGTGCACATGTACCATTTATTTGCACAAGTTTGCGTTTGTGTTCTGGTATGAACAATTTGTACAATTTGTGCATTTCTAATACGGATACAGAATTTGTACATTTACTATTTTGAAAGAGTAATATGGTCTATTAATTATTTTTGCAGGGGGTGAAGTGAAGATTTTAAAAAGGATCTCTTTATAACTTAGTAATAGTAATAAAGCTTGTTTATTTAATTATACTATATAGCAAATTGCATTAATTTTATAATAGAAAAAAATATTAAATAAAAGAGAAATTAACCATCATATTTGGATCTTTTCCTTCTAACTACCAAGTCAAAACTTTTTCACAAGTCAATTTGACTTGGCTTTGCACATTGACCCTATACAAATGGAAGGTGACTATACTGGTGGCTAGGGAAAATTCTCAATCCTCTACTGGGTTTTGAATACAATCCTTCACTATTAGACCAAGCCTTCTTTGGCTAGCGAAAATCCTCATACTATTGCTATATTAAATTTTAACTAGCTTTATTCATTTTTTTAATATTCAAACTCATATTTCCTCCTATTTTTCCTACTGGTTGCATTTATTTTTTTGATTACTATTGATTAACACTTTTAATTTGTATTTTATTTTTAATGTATAAGTTTAAATATAGTCATGTGGGATCTTATCTTATTTGTCTCAATGCAAATATTATTAATATTAAATTTTTATAATTTTTAGTCATGCAAAATTAAAGATATTAAAGGTTAAAATGTCGTCTCGATATGTCTAAAAAAGATAAATGAAATCAGTAGGGTGAATAAGAGAGTACAAAATTTTTTCTAGCTTTATATTTTTCAGGACTCGCCTCAATCTTAGGTTTCTACTTATATATTTTGAAAGTTAAAACAATATATATATATATATATATTATTTAGCACTGTTTATTACTTTATGGTATTGTACATATTGTAGTTATTATGCTAGAAAAAAAATATTGTCATGTGGGATTTTATTTTATTCGTTTTATCGCATATTTTTATAATTTCAAATTTTTATAATTTTTAGTTGTGTATAACTCTAGATAAAAATAATTCCACAAATGCATTAAATTGCGTAAAAGTAAAAGTAGTCTGGATGCAAGTAAAAAAAAAAAAAAGTATAACATTGCCAACTTCAAGAGTCTTTAAATAAGTTTTTATTTTTCAAACTTTAATGCAAAATCTACATTTTTTCACTTTACTAAAATCAATCTTTGTCAAAAAGACACGACATTTTTAAGACTTATTTTAAATAAAATTAAACAAACCTAATGTTACGTAGCATTAGTATTTTAAAGTGAAATTAGTTAGACTAATTTTTTTGTTTTAAAAATAAATTATGTAACATCTTGGTACTTCATAATCAACAATTATATTTTTTTGTTAACAATATAGATAGCTATAAGAAATCAAAAAAAAATGTAACTACAATGACAAATGGACAATAACATTTTATTACCCTAATGCCATTAAGACCTTTTTATATGTGGTGTGATTTGAGAGTCGAATATAAGTAATCATATCCTTGTTATTAATAACAGTAACAAATAGACTATTTAAAGTAAAAGAAATTATAATATTTGATGGTATTGAAATAAAGAAAGGAAAAAAATGTAACTATCAACATTAATTGGCTATTAATTACCATGATTATCCCTATTTTACACGGACTTACTAATTTCATGAATGACATAAGAAGCAACTTATTTTTAATTTTAAGAAAAAACAGTTAACAATTAAGTCCCATAGATGACGCTCATTCTTTCAGCTTAGTTATCTGAAGAGCAAGTACTACTTGCTTGAAAGCAACTTTCTCTATTCACAGAGTGGGCTCTTTATCAAGTCGATGAGCCGGGTTCAAATCATTTTTTATTTAATATAAAATTAATCAATTCCACCTAATAAAGTTTAATGCTACAACATGTGTTATAATACTTTACAACCACCTTTTTTATTAAAAGTATAAATGCAACAAATATTTTGTATTTGTTTATAGATTATATATAATGGTTAATATTTCATTTGAGAATGAAAGGTTGATAAAATTCAATATGTGATTTATTCATTACACATAAAAGTCTTGTATAGACTTGATTCACATTATTTTAATGTGTATCAATCTAATAATATTAAGTATTTCTCAATAATTATACTTATTAAATAAAAATAATTATTATATGAATACTTTTAAAAGTTAGTTATAATGCATATTAAAATAATATGGACAAGTTCATATAAAATTATCTCTTATCATATTATCTTCTAATAACATGCTAAGAATCCAATACAATAAAAATTAATTTCAAGACATATTATATACTTTAATTATTTAGTCCTCTTGAAATTTGTTTCAATTTTTTACTTCAATTTTCTATATTAAATAAATAATTATTGATGATTTGTCATTGTCTATTTGTAGCAAGTAACAATCAACTTAAGTTTCCACTAATTATAAACTCATCAACCAGATTATCACCTGATCACCTAATTTGAATTGCAAGCATCATACAATAATAGGAGAAGTACATGCTAGTAAAATTCTGCCTTTTCATGATTGTGACCTATTTTGCCGTTAATTACTTCCTAATATGAATTTCCATTTGCCAACGGTCGATTTTGCCAACATTTGAATTTTGGACCCACCCTAGTTTCAAATTTTCAAGAAAGCTTAATAGGCATAATTACTTTGACCCCGTTTACAATCAATCAAAAATTACAATTAACTAATCATTGGATTCACTTTTTAGTCATTCATGATTAATCAAAGTTGGATATCCAATCTGAAATATGTAATGATATCGAATATTCTATATTTAAAATGAATATATTTAATATTCGATATTTGATATTTGATTCGACTTAGATATCTAATCTGACGTCTGAAAATATTCGAATCAAATATTTGATATCTATGCAATAAGGATATGTTGAAAATTTCAAATTGAATACTCGAACTATTATTTGATATCTGAATTTAATCAAAATAATTTTTTAAGAAAAAATTTAAAACATAATCTTATTGTTAATATTGAATATCTAAATTTATTATACGAGATAATCGATATTCGATATTTGACATTATTTGTTTACTCCATTCAGCAAGAAAACTTAATGGAAATATTCCCAATTGAGTTAGATACATACTCCCTCAATTTAATAAGATCTGAAATATTCCCAATTAAAGCTAGATACATACTCCATTTTTTTTACAATTATAATCATTTGCATGTAATTTCTATTTTGAGTTCTCTCATTCCTTTACACATTTTCCTCTTGTCATCAAGGTTTTTACTAAGTTTTTTAATCTCACTCACTATTAGTCTTTTCTATTTATCTATTGACCCCACTTAATAGAAGTATAATACTTCCTTGTCATATTAGTTGTAACATTGACAAAAATAGCACTATTTATTCATCATTTTTATTATATGCTTACTTTTTAATTTAAAATATAGTCAAGTGAGATCTTGTTTGATTCGTCTCATTGCAAAGATTATTAATATCAAATTTTTATAATTTTTTATTATATATAATTAGAGATATTAAAGACTAAATTAGTACATTAAACTGCATAAAAAAGCAAATGTTATAATGAAGTAACTAATAAGTACCAACTATAAATTACTTTCTTTGTCCTTAAAGAATTTCACAATTTTTATTTTTCAGTCTCTTTAACTTTATAATATTTTTGTTTTAAATATTATCTCCATCAATTTCTTTAATTTTTTCACGTGTTTTCTAACGATTTTTCACACTTGCAGTCATATTTTACACAATTTAACGGCATCTACTTTTTTCTTTAGAATTATCTGATTGTACGTCCTTCGTTTTAAAATACTTACACCAAATCTAATATATTTATCTAGAGTTATAGACAATTAAAAATTATAAAAATATGCAACGAAACGAATAAAATAAAATTTCACATAATTATATTTTTTCTTATATAATAGCCAAAATATAAAATTATAATAAACTGATGAGTTATATAAAATTTAAGTTGGGACAAGTAATATCAAAACAGACAATAATATTCAACCAAAAAGGCGTAAATCAAATACTCCTTCAGTTCTTCGTCCACTAATATTGTTAATAAAAAAATGGCCTCATTCCCTACTAAGGCTACTACCTAGAAATGTTAAAGGAACCTAGAAAAAGCATGACATCCATTCTTTCTGAATGCTTAGCCTGCTAAAGTTTGCTGCAATTGCTTTAACCTTTCCAACACCTGTTTGGCTGTCCCAAACTCTCTCTCAACAAAACACCCCACAATCTTTCTCTCATCATCATCTCATTTAATTACATTTACTGCCTTAATTACACCTCCCTCACTTCTTAATTAATTACTTTCTTCATACTTATTCCATTAGTACTCCACCCAAACCTTTACTAATATTTTATATTTAATTTTTAAATATTTGATATTTGTCCTCACCATTATGATATTAACTCACAAGTGGATCACAATTCACAACCAAACTTTATATATATATATATATATATATATATATATATATATATGAAATTCAATAAAAAGAATGTTTAAAATGAAAAGAATAAGAAGTATTTTATACCTTTGATTTGAGTAAGATAAAAAAATTTAAAGTCACAATTGAGTCAAAAACACTTAATTGTAAAATTACTATCTTATACAAAAAAAAATACTATGTTATAAATCTAAAGAATGTTATTAATTTTTTGTATGTCTCCAATAAATATGAGTCTAATTAAATTTTTTTTATAAAAAAATAGTATATAATATAATATTTTATTTTTTATAATGACACTATTGTTATGATAAAAAATGTATAAAGTTTTTCTAATTTTAAAAATCTCTATAATTAGACTTTTTGAAAAATATTTTAAACAATTGGTTTTGTCTTTAAGTATAATGGTTATTTACTATCTATATCGTCGTAATAGACTCGTTGAGTCAAAAAGTACCAAAGGGCATATAAGTAAACAACAAGACATTAGGACAAGAAAGACAAGCTAAAGAAAATATTTTTAGTCTAGAATGTGAATCTGGTGTCTCCAACTATAAGAGGTGCATTTTACTCAAATCTTCCTTAATTTCCTCGACCCACGCTTTTTTAGGTCTTCCTCGACTCCTCTTACCTACCACTATGATGGTTTTTATTCTTCTGATGGGAACGTCGATTGGCTTTCTTTGCACATGTTCAAACTATCTTAACCTATTTTCACGCATCTTAACAGATAGTGATGCAACACTTGACTTTTCTCTAAACTCATTATTTTTATAATTCATTTGAGGAAAATAAGACAAAATATTCAAAATGTACAACCGAAATAATTATAGTAAGTATATGTTTAAATGTCGGTGGGTCATTGATATAGTATATCAATTTTTTCCTAAACTTGAATAATTTTATTTTTCTCATGTATACTGTTTTAAAGTAATAGTTGATCATGATTCTTGACCGGACCAGCGATCTATATTTAGTGTAATATCATCTTATATTAATGGTAAACATATATTAATTTTCTAGTATGAGGATACATATTTCATAAATCAAAATTTCAAACTCTAGATATTGATGATTTTTTGTTTAATTTACATACATATTAGTGCATAGTTATTTCGATCCGTATCAATAGTTTATTAATTTGCATTTTGCTTTTACGATTTTATATTTAATTTATTTTGATTACAATCATACTATAAATTTAAGTATTAACTATCTTAACAATAACCTACAATATATCGGGCATTATAAATATCTATCTAATTATTAAAAAAAGAAATATAATTAATTCAATGATAAAAATTAAAATTAAGATTATAATAAATTCATTTGACAATGATTTTGTTTGACATTGATGATAATTGTTGGTTGGAGTTGTATGAAGTTGTAAGCTAATTTTAACAACTTAATTGGTAAGAATTAAGTGTTGGAGATTGATTATTTATTAGGAAAAAATTTTTAAAAAGTCAATGAGAAATGTTACTCGTAATAGAATAATTTTTCGGATAAGTTAATTCTTCTATTCACTTAAAAATACCCAAATAGTTTTTAAAGCAACTAAAAAATAAAAAGTCAAAAGAAAAATTTTTAAAAATCCATTTACTAAACACCCAAAACCTAACATACTTTTAGTTTGTTTAAATTATGCCATAAGGCATGAAATAAGGGCATTAATTACGTCATTTAACAATTTAATTCAATATAATTCTCTTAATATTTTCTTGAAGATAGTATTTAAAAAAAAAATCATTTGACTAAATTCAGATGTCGGATATCCGATTGGAATTTTTCAATCAATTCCAATTGACATCGGATATCGAATATCCAAATTTTTTTAGATATCGAATATCAGATATAGCAGTTTTCTGATATCTAATCCGACTACGTATTTCTGATGATATCTGATTATGCTCACCCCTAAGTAATTCATCTCAATGCTAATTAATGTGGTTAAGAAAAAAAGTATTTAATGCACTGTTTGAGAAAGATGATTAAATTTGGAAATTAGGAATTTTATTGTTTGGCAAATTAATAACTTTTGAATTTGGATCAATTTTCACTATTATTTTTAAAGTAATTATAGTTAAGAATTTGAAAATAACTATCAAACATTGTCATTCTCAAATTCTTAATTTATAATTTAATAGTTGAAATCCATAATTTGGATGTCCAATTTTTTATACCGTCAAAGTTAGAGTCTAAGTCTAGGTTCGACTCTAATATTAGAGTGTGAGTTTGAGTTCAAGTCCGACCCAACCCTTAATACCTAAATTATAATAACAAGCCCATGTAGTTTTCAATTATTTTTACTTCCATAAGGGGGCCTATATTAATAGGTAAAAAATTGATATTATCATACTCCTTCCTATTCAAGCTTCTAATCTCATTTATTTTTTTTTTATCTCAATTTACTTATTATTTTTTTATTTATATTTTATTCTATAAGTTAAAACTTAATCTTTAATGCAAAAATTATTAATATAACTTTTTAGAATTTTTAATTAAAATCAATTAGAGATATTAAGTATTAAAATATTATCCCAATAAGTGTGAAAAACTAAATAGTACTATTAGCTTGAATAAGAGGGAGTAGTATTATTCATCATCATCATATACAATGTATCCACTAATAAGAAAAACTATAATTTGAGTTTGGAATACCCACAAAAATGCGGTCAAAAGTCTCCGTCGCCTCATGGAGTAGTATTATCGATTTAATAAAATCATTGAAAATTCAAAGTTTAAATTTAATTTGTAAATAGTACAGCACCCATAACAGAATCTCATCTTTCCCTGGAAGCTGAAATTAGAGAGAGAAAGTGAAAAAAAAAAAAGTGTTGTGAGGTCGGTCACTCCATCTCTTTCTATCTCCTCATTCCTTCCACTCTCTTTCTGTTTTCCTCCATTTTTCCTTCTTTCTCTCTCTTGTTAAACTGTTTAACACCTTAATCTCTCTTGCATTCTATGTTGATGACCTAACTCTTAACTCTTATTAACTCTTAATTCAAACTCATTCTTTTTGTTTCTAGTCGGAGCACTTTTCCCTTCTTTCTCTCTCTTTAAATTCTCCACACCCCTTTAATTTCACACCTCGAGAAGTAATGGGGGTTTGAGATTTATTCCCTATTTCAAAATCCATATTTTGATTTCTCCTAAAACACCTTAATTTTGTTGGGCAGTTTTTAGTACTTTCAATTTTAGGGTTAGTTTGATTTTGAAGTTTTGGGGAAAAAAATTAAAAGTAAAAGTATGAAGAGAGGAGGGGGGAAACTAGAAACTTACATGGGTGTGACTCGAGTTCGATCGATTCAAATTCTTGCGTTGATTGGGTTACTTTATTTGATCTTCATGACATTTGAGGTACCTTTTGTTTTCAAGAGCGTTTCACAGGATACTTCAAGCGTTTCGTTTCAAAACGATGCCTTTGTGAGACTACGGCAGTTAGATAGTGAGGAAGAATTGCAGGTGAAAGAAGCTCCGATCCGACCGTTAAAAGAGCCGTTAAGGGTTTCATCAGTTTCTCCAAAGCCTCAACGTCAAATGAGGGAATATAAAACCCTTTCTGGGTTAATTTTTGATTGGAGAGCTTTAATTAGTACTGAAAAAGATGGGTCTTCAGGTTTACATAAATCTGCTATAACTGCTTTTCAGTTAGGGGAGAAACTTTGGGAGGATCTCAAGTCAGGGAAGGTGAAACTTGATGTCGAAAAGGCGGCAGAGAATCGAAATGAATCATCGTGTCCCAACTCGGTATCGTTAACCGGTGCTCAATTTGTGGAGAAAGGGAAGGTGATGGTATTACCTTGTGGGTTGACACTGGGGTCTCACATTACTTTAGTTGGTAAACCTAGAATTGCTCATGCTGAATATGATCCTAAAATATCATTGTTAAAAGATGGGGATCAAAGTGTGATGGTTTCTCAGTTTATGTTGGAGTTGATAGGATTAAAAACTGTTGATGGTGAAGACCCACCAAGGATTTTGCATTATAATCCAAGGTTGAAAGGGGATTGGAGTGGAAAGCCTGTGATTGAGCAAAATACTTGTTATAGACAACAATGGGGAACGTCGGTTCGATGTGAAGGTTGGAAGTCTAAGCCTGATGAGGAAACTGGTGAGTTTCTGTTCTTTTTATATGTTTATTTGTGTATTAGATTGATCTTGCTTGAAATTTGAATTCACTTAAAGGGGATCTATTTTTTTGGTTGAATTATGAAATAATTTACCTTTTTTTGGTTGTATACAATTTGAGGAGGAGTCCTTGTTTTGGGTGAATTTAAATTGTTGATCTGATAGGTGGTGCATTTTGTTTTGATTATCTTCATGTTGTTTTGGTGATTGGACAAGTGTCACATGCTTCTTCGCTAATCACGAATAAAAAAGCGAATAATGGTCGGTTTTAGGCTATGTTTGAACCATTTTGAGCGAATTAGAATTTAAAAGGCGAACTAACCAGTGAATTATGTTTCACTGGATTGGACAAATGCATGATTCCAATGGGTTGAATTTCTTTTGATTGCATAAGAAATTTTATGCAGAGAATTGAGTTGATGGCATGGATTGTGGCACAATTTCACTCTAATACTATGAGAAACATTGTATTTTGTAGTTTTGATTATCTTAGTTCTGATTCTAGTACCTGCCACTGACCTTTTTATATGTGCTTTTTGGGCATTGTAGTTGATGGGCTGATCAAATGTGAAAAATGGATCCGCGATGATGATAGTAATACTGAAGATTCCAGGGCAACATGGTGGTTGAGTCGACTTCTAAGCAGGCCGAAGAAGGTGACGGTTGATTGGCCATTTCCTTTTGCTGAGGATAAGCTGTTTGTTATGACTCTCAGTGCTGGTTTAGAAGGATACCATGTCAATGTTGATGGGAGGCATGTGACTTCCTTTCCTTATCGAACAGTGAGTTAAATTCTTGAATCTCTCTGAAAATTTTATGTTGTAGTGCTTCATATAATGAGGTTTTTCATTGTTTGTAGGGATTTTCGCTTGAAGATGCTACTGGGTTGACATTAAAGGGAGACATTGATGTTCATTCCGTATTCGCTGCTTCGTTACCGTCATCACATCCTAGTTTTGCTCCCCAGAGGCACCTTGAGATGTCTAGTAGATGGCAAGCCGCGCCTCTTCCAAATGGCCCCGTGGAGCTCTTTATTGGCATTCTTTCTGCTGGTAATCATTTTGCTGAGAGAATGGCCGTGAGGAAATCTTGGATGCAACATCAACTAATAAAGTCCTCTAAAGTGGTGGCCCGCTTCTTCGTAGCATTGGTTCGTGGAAATGTTTTCATGCTGCTCTTTAGCTTTGTTAATCTAGTGCAGTAGTCTGTTTCTAACTTGGCATTAAAATTTTATTTCAGCATTCTAGAAAGGAAGTGAATGTGGAGTTGAAGAAAGAGGCAGAGTTTTTTGGTGATATTGTCATAGTCTCATATATGGATAGCTATGACCTTGTTGTGGTGAAAACTGTGGCTATTTGTGAATATGGGGTGAGTTCTTATATATTGGAATCGACTTCTTTGCTCTTCTTCCCAGGTTGTTGGAAAAACTGATTCATTAAAACCTTTTTGTTTCTCAGGTTCGCACTGTCGATGCAAAGCGCATCATGAAGTGTGATGATGATACCTTTGTTCGGATTGACGCTGTAATTAAGGAAGCAAACAAGATTCCTGGGGGTAGCAGCTTGTATGTGGGCAACATAAACTACTATCATAAGCCTTTGCGTAGTGGTAAATGGGCTGTCACTTATGAGGTATGACTCACGGCCATGCTGCCATTTAACTGAAATGATACTTTCTATCGTCTCCTCCAACTGTGTAGTTCATTTGTTGTCATTAAGCATTGCCTTTGCGTAGTGGTAAATGGGCTGTTTCTCAATGTTTAAATTTGTGCTCTCTTGTGAATGGGCTGAGGGGGTAGTTCATTTGTTGTCATTAAGCATTGCCTCTTTTACAGGGTGCACCATTTATCATTACTTTACATGAGATGGATTCAATCGTACACATAAACAGTATGTTGAATGTTTGGTTGATTGGCCATCTTAGTTTCCCATTAGCCTGCTACATTGTCTTCTCACTACCCGGTCGACTTCAAAGAAATTGAACTTTTTGTGTTGAAGTTTGGCATTGCAATATATCTGAGACATACTCATTTGTTTTTTATTTCATAATAGCATACAACCATGGGCATACATGTTCTTAACGCTGGTGTGCCTCTGCCGTGTTTCCTGCTGATGAGTTTGATATCTATGTTCATCTTGCTCTTAGTTATATGCAACAACTTTTCGCTTGAACTGTTTTATAATAATTAGGTCTTTCTTTCTGAAACTTTGTTTTGTGAATTTACTTTTATGCCTAGATTTACTTGGACTTTAAGTTCAAGACACTCATTTTGTATGTTTGGATAACGAAGGAAAGGAACAGATTTTTAATTAAATTTGGTGCGAGTCATTTTGAAAAGGGGGGACGATGTAGTTGGGGGAAGGCAATGTGTCTGAGTCTAACTAAACAATACTCATCTTCATATGGTTTGCTAACTTCTACAAGAAGAGAACTTGCTAGGGGATTAGCGTTCATTGTATTGCTTGTTAAAATATAGTTACTTATGAACTGTTAGTGATGGCCATGGGGCGAGTTACCTGGAACCGAACCGGTCCTGAACCACTGAACAATGATCAAGCTAAGTTCTCACCTTTTGTACCCACTGTTTCTTTCAGGAGTGGCCGGAGGAAGATTATCCACCGTATGCAAATGGACCAGGTTACATATTGTCATCAGATGTTGCTCAATTCATTGTTTCAGAGTTTGAGAAGCATAAACTACGGGTGAGATGCATTCCCATACTCCTGTACGGGATGATAACAATAGAATCACGAGTTCGTTTTTAAATTTAATTTGCTAATTATCGTGCAGTTATTCAAGATGGAAGATGTGAGCGTCGGAATGTGGGTTGAGCGCTTTAACAGCTCTCGACCAGTAGAATACGTACACAGCCTCAAGTTCTGCCAGTTTGGATGTATAGACGATTATTACACCGCTCATTACCAGTCTCCAAAACAGATGATCTGTCTATGGAACAAACTACAACAGCAAGGCCGCCCAGTTTGCTGTAACATGAGATGATAGTCGTTAAAATTTTCCGGGAAGCCAGTTTCCTGTTTTGCCAATTGAATAGATAGAGCAATTTTTGAAGCCCAAAATCAGTTTTCCTTTCTGTAAATTCCCGAAAAGTCGTTCGATCCTCTTAGGTGCCAGTTTGTTCCAATCCATATTCATTCATTATTTCTCCCTCTGGCCTTTCCTTCTTCATTTTTGTGCCCTAAAAATTGAAATGATGAGGAGAAATTAGCAAACTGGTGAACAGCCTTATCCAAGTTGGAGGGTTTTGCAACCTAATGTAGAGAAAAAGCATGAAAATGGAATGAATCCTCACCTTTACAAGGTGTATGTTTATGATTGGATATCGAAGAATGGAAGCATCCATGCTATTCCTAATGACTATTTAATTAGTATTTAGTAAGTTCCTCACATTATCTCAACAACTTTCCCATTTTTGCAATATTGACAGGGCCATGTGAGAAATTTTGATGGTTAATTTGGGAATCATGCTGTTGTTCTTTGTGTTTGTCTTTTATTTGTTAATGGCAACATTCTTTTTATGTATATTGGTTTCACCAAATGACTGGATTAAGTTACCAAGATCTGATTTATGAGCATTACTTTCTTATAAAAGTCATTCAGATTATATCTTAAAGAGATGACTTTAAAACAAGAAGTCAGCATTCTTATTTTCTCTTTAATTTGTATTAATTAAGCTATTTAACCCATGTATCTAATGTGTTTTTCGAACACACGTCTCTCACAATAATTTGTGAAAGTCACCATTATCATTTCAAATATCCAATGCATCTTGTGTGAGATCGAGTCCAAGCAAACAGTCTAAATTATGCATTTTCAAAAAAATATTAATTAAATTAAAATTTAACAGTACTCTACAAAATATAATGCCTAGTTTTAAGAGTTATAATCGTTATTTTTTATTTTTAATTTTAGTTTTATAGTTGGTCTTGTATGAGATCGTCTCATCATGAGACGAATTCATATAATGACATTGTTTTCGTAATTGATTACTTTAATATTATAAGTAATTACTTTTGACCCACTAGATGTACATTAGTCGGCCCAACAAAGATGTTCTCATTTTAAAATTAATTGGTGAGACTATCTCATTTAAGAATTAGAGTTAGTTTTAATTAATATTATTATTTTTTTAATTAATGGATTAGCGCAATAATAAAAGGTATCACCATGAGACCGTCTTAATAAAAAATTAATGATCTCTTTTTCATTTATATCTTAATTATAATTTTTATTTATGATAATATCAGTCAGCGAAAAAAATTAAGTAGAAAACATGTATAATTGTCATTATTATACCCTATAGATATATTTAAATACTAATGGTACCAATATTGTGATTACACTATAAATTGAAGATGTCTCATTTTATCGTCAATTAGTATTTACATTTTAAATTTAATCGTTAAAAGTATTTATCTATGGAACTAGAATATTGTGATTACAACATAAGTATTTTTTATTGGGATAATTTTCTAATATGCAAACTTATGTTGTAAATTATTAATGTGAATTGTTACTCATTTAGGTTTTGATACTTCTATTCATTATGATGAAATAATTATTATTTTATTTAGGAAATGATTTTTATATTGCTATATTTGCAACATTTATAATTTTGTTACTTTTATTTGTTTACATTTTTAGTCTTTTAAAATACGTTGACTCCATCGAAGCTTATCATTTTAGTATTTTACCTTTTTATATTTATAAAGATTATAAAAAAATTTTAAAAATTCAAATCATTATATAGGTTGTATTCAACGTTTTAAATAGTCCCATCGTGGTTCATCTCTATTGTACTGGCATAATGTATATTTACTTCCTTAAAGCGATCACTTATAATCTTGATAATTATGTATAATTTTAAAGTGATCAATTACAATTTTAATCATAAGATCATCCGCCCATCAATATCTTACACGATTCTAATCATACCGATTTGAACAATTGGATCATGCATGGTGTAACCAAATAAAAGTCAAAGCAAAATTGCTCCAAATAAGAAGAGGCCCTTTAAGAGGTAAGGTGCACCAACACAATTATCTCAAACAAAATTAACACATGGGCTTTGCTTTTTATTTAATTAACAATCAATTTAAGGCGCATGGTTTAATAAACCAATCAAATCAAAAATAGGCTATTAATATGGCAATTTCACAATTAAATCTAATCATCTGATTACAAGGAAAAAAAAAAGCAAAAACTAAAATAAAAATATCAACTTTTTTCATTCTCATACTCTATAGATTAAATTTTGCTAAATTTTAGCCTGGTGTTCGGAGAGACAGTATCTTTAAGAGATGTCTCTTAAGCTCAACCCATTAAATTTTAATGTCAATTTACAATATCCTTAATGTCTATTTACATTATCTTTCTCTATATTTTTCTTTTAGATCAACCCCATTAAAGATGATTTCTCAAAGAGTCCGTTTCTCACAAAAATTGATGTTAAAAGCATAAAATTTTTTTTTGCATTTAATAATTTTCTTGTAACCTATGTGTAGTAGCGACACAGCCTACTATCACAGTTTATTCTTTAGCTTCACCCTCTATATTATTTACAACAAGTTTCTTTAGTAATAGACTAATATAGTGGAAAGTAGCAATGCAAGCATGATTGACGGTACGAACTTATGAGGAGAAGTGCGGAACACATGTAGCAATCTACAAATCTTAAAAAAGGCAAGTGTAAGAAACTACTTTATGAAAAACGTAATCAAGTGTTATTTTAGTTGTAGTGAAAAATTTTTTTTTTTTATTAAGTTTTGAATCTGATTTATATTTAAATTTTTCATTTTCTCAGTCTATCCTATAATTAAAAAAAAATTATAAAAATAATAATTAAACAATTTTGTAAAAACTAGTAAGACGATATGTGATATCCTACTAGAACGGTTTAATTTAGTCCGATCTATTCTGAAAAATTTCAAACCAAATATTTTAATTTGATCTAATTTTTATACACATCAGATCAAACTGAACCGAGTTCACCCATATACATATTTTTTTACTCCATGGTAAACTTCTGTTCAATCATGACCCAACTATATAATACTCCCTCCACACCAATATAATTGTCACATTTTCTTATTTGGCAAAACTATATCAATTGTCACATTTCTATTTTTGTCAATCTTTTTTTACCTAAATATTTTTAGTTCACACAAGTAATTACGAATATACCCCCATATACCTTACTTACCCAACTACCCTTCACTACTTACCCTTCACTAATTACCCTTCACTACTTACTCAACTACCACCTTTTTAATGGACCCCACACCATTCTTAATATCCGTGCCCAAGCAAATGAGACATTTATATTGGTGTGATGGGAGTATATTTCAACTATAATTTCAGAGCTTGGATCTAGTAAACTAACATGTCAAATTGTCACGTAAGTGTACTTTTCTAAGTATAATAACTTGTCAAAATATGTGTACCAAACACAAACAAAAACACACATGAAACAATCCACCAACAAAAGGAAGCGCATTATTGAATTTCCAGTTTTCAACACGCCTAATCCTTGTTCTTGGCTTGAATCTTTCATCATCGATTACTTTCTCCTTCTAATTTCGCCCCATATATTATTTAGTCTAAGCCTCTAAATTTGCCATATAATTACTTTTGAATATGACCCATAACGTGTAATTTATTTCACTTTTCAACATATAATTAAATCAATAAAGGACACGACTTCACTTATAATACTCCTTAAAAATTAATGAATTGTCTCATTTGTTTTTTGATACTATGTACTAATAACTCTTATTTTATATTTTATTCTCAATTTATAAATTAAACGTAGTCAAGTGCAATTTTGCTTGATTCATCTTAACGTAAGTTTTATTAATATGAAATTTTTATAATTTTTAGCCAAACACAATTAAAGATATATAAGATTAAAATAGTGAATTAACAAATATCGTTTGAAAAGCAATTTCGATTCTCACAAGATAGAACAATACATACCAATATAACTAAGATAAAATTGAAAATACTAATATAAAATAGGTCAGTCGATACTCATCCATGTATATTTTAAACTAGTTCTTCCATCATTTTTCGTAATACATTTTACAGAATTTAATATTAATAAATTATAATTAAAGGACTCATATCATAATCTAAATCTAACATATAAGACAAAACAATATCATATCATGATCCAACTTCCTTTAACTTCCCACACATATATAGTAGTAAGATTAGGAGTCTTATTATTAAATGTGTAATTTTCAATCCAGAATATTATCACTTAGTGGCAGTCCACCACACTATATTAATACCCTCCCTTCTTCCCCAATTAAACCCACTTATATAATTATCATTGACTTTATACCACTCTCTTAAAAAAACAACATTAATCATATTCTATAACTTTATTATTCCAATTAATCCCCTCATTTTCTTCCTCAAATCATCTATTAATCCCTCCATTAACACTTTCTGGTTATGGACAGAGTACTTTTTGTGTTTGGTTCTTTTACTAGATATTCCTGCTGATTGGATAAATTAGCTTATAAAAAATAAATTTTATAGAGGAGATTTTATTTTCAGGAAAAAAAAAATTATAAGAAGCTGGGTTTTTTAACTTAGTTCTGATTGTGATGATGAAGATGGATCAAAAGCTAATTCCACAGCTCCATAAAACTGAGTCAGGCCGAGTTGGAAGACTCGAGAGATTCTCCCATTATGTTGGTAATTCTTCTTTCTTTTATTTCATCCTGATTTTTCTTTTTTTCTAATATTTTTTATATCTTCGGTTGTCATGGCATTTAATTAATTATTTTAGTTTTTGGCGTTTGTCATGACTACGTTTTTGATATTACTTTCTCTATTTCAATTTATTTGGAGCATTTGTTTTTTTACGCAGTCCAGTGCACTAATTTGATCGGTAATATCTCTAGCTATATATAATAAAAAGTTATAAAAATTTGATATTAATATTCTTTGCAATGAGACGAATCAAATAAGATTTCACTTGAATATGTTTAACTTATAGATTAAATCAAATTATAACTTGAAACCTTGAAAGTACATTTATAACTTGAACGTAGGCGTTTTTTAGGGAGTATTTTTCTAGGCTTAAATCTCTCCTATTCTTTTGTCCCTGTTGTCATTCAAATTATCTTTAGTCTTTATTTATTTTTATTTTTTTTGAGTTTTAGAAGTTTTAATTAATTTTTCCTCTTACTTATATAGACTTGGATTGTTCTCAACCTTTATCGCACATGTTCAAATCAATGAAAGATAATTTTTTACATTATCTTGAGGAGGTGTTTGGCAAATAAATTTGAGATTTTTAATTGAGATTTGAGATAAAATTTTTGGGCTAAAAAAGTTTCATACTTTATTTGTTACTCCTATATTGGAGCTAAAGTCTCATTCTTCAATTAAAATAAATGCATTTAACGGTATTTTTCCTGAAAATTTAATCAAATTTAAGTCCTTCTGGCTTTTGCTATTCCATTTATGAACAAACAAGAACTTAATAGACTTTTTTTTTTTAATTCCCATTTTTAGGCACTCATTTTGGTACAATGTTTCTTTTCAAAACTGAAAGTGAAAATTGAATTTTGCTTAAATAACTCATTTATTATTTTCTCTAAATAAGATGTTGAGTTTGATTTTAAGTAAACTATTCATTCTTTCAGCTTTGTAATTCAAAAAAAAAAAAAACTCCTATAATAAAGTTAGCTTAATGGTGAATTCTTTTTAAAGCTTGTTCATTATAATTATATAATAAGTCTTTTTAAAAAAATTCTATTGAATTTCTCATCTTCTATATAAATTATTTATTGGTAAAATTTGGTAGTCTAGTTGATAAAATGGCCATATATGAGACCAATAAAATCAAGCAATTCCAATTAGATGGGAATGTATGAATAAAAGATAACGGATATGTCCAAACATCCAGCCAACCAAGTGAGAATCTTTGGAAATTGAATTATAATCTATTTGTCATCATTTTACAAAATTACAATAAATACTCGTTTTAATGTAAAGTTTATAAATATTTATCTTTTTATAATTTTTAATTATATATAATTAGATATATTAAAGATTGAATAAGTGCATTGGATAGAGTGCATATAGTAGATGAGACACTTATCATAAATAGGAAGGGAGTATTATATAATACGGCTAATGTGTAAAAAAAATATAGTCAAATGAAATCTTATTTGAATTGTTTAATGCATAATTTTATATTATCAAATTTTTATAATTTTTATTTAAGTATAGATTAAGATATAAATGATTAGAATTATATACTCCCTCCCTCCACACCAATATAATTGTCACATTTCCTTATTTGGCAAAACCATATTAATTGTCACATTTTTATTTTTGTCAAATTCTTTTACCTAAATATCTTTAGTTCATACAAGTAATTACGAATATACCCCCATATACCTTACTTATCCAAGTATCCTTTACTACTTACCCTTCACTAATTACCCTTCACTACTTACCCAATTACAACTTTTTAATGGATCCCACATCACTCTTAATATTCGTGCCCAAGCAAATGGGACATTTATATTGATATGGAGGGAGTATTAAATTAGGCAAAAGGTGAAAGGTGAAATATAAGGAGATGGAAGACATAAAGTATATTTCTCATAATTTTGAATTAGTGACAAAATGATGAGATCTAAGAAGATGGTCGATATTAAGTAAAAGTTGTAATCACTGTCTAAAAGCAAATAATTATCTTAAGTGAGTGGGACGATGGAGCTATGGAGTATATCATCCCATTCTATTCTAATCAAAACACCATTTTCTCTTTTAACATATTTCGTTCTGAATATGATGCTCTCTATAATTGGAATGGTCCCTACTCCCTAGATTATTTATTTATTTATTTATTTTTTCTGAGAGGAAGTCCCTAGAGCATTTTGAAATGCAGCTAAAATTTCTAAATTCCCCTATTATGTCATCAACAAATTTGTATTACCTCATACTAATGTCAAATTGGTACTTTATAATTCTTTTATATTATGTTTGGAAACGATGATTACATTTGAAAATTTAAAATTGGCTCAAATTTATTGTTTGACGATTTTCAAATTTAAATTTAAATCAAATTTCACTATTGTTATTCTCAAATTCTTTATTTATGATTTTATAATTGAAATCTATAATTTAAAATAAAATATTTAATCGCAAACACTATATTATATTATTTTAACTAATTATTCTAAGCATATTTAAATGTCTTCCTCAACTCCTAATAAATTTATAACTGAAATGATAGACGTACAAATAAAGATTGATATAACAACCGGCACTACCTATCAATTTGACTTATTTTAATCTTAAGTTTAGAAAAATTCTTAAAGGCTATGTCTGAGAATAATTATTTTTCTTTAAATAATATTATAAAACTATAAATAAATGGCGTATTTTATAGTTACAAAGTTTAGATAGTTGTTTTTAAATTTTCAACGTTCAAATTTAAATTTATTCAAACATTAAATTTGAGTGGATTTTAATTTTTTAAATAGAATATCATATTATTTTAAATAATTATTCTAAGCAATATAATTATTATGTCTTCAACAAATAATAATAAAATTACAACACAAAAATATAGACACACAAAATTGATATCACGGCAGGCAATAAATAACAATTAGAATTATTGAGATGATGATATTGAATTAAAGTTATAGAAATGAGTATTATTTTAATCTTAAGTTTAAGAAATTCTATAAAAATATTTTATTAATATATTTTTTGTTATTATAGCAAGACAAATTGGGTTTGAAGATCCGAAAGAATGTCCGCAGCTATGCAATTTGGCAAACAATTACTTGAAGAAAACAGAAGGAAGTGAAAGTTGCATCTATGAATTTTTGTCAAATCACACAGAACCTGATTTTCTTTATGTCAAATTAATTGAAGAGTTTGATCGTTGCATTCTTAGTTATTTTTCTTTCCATTGGAGCCAAATTCCTGCCATGATTACTCATGTAAGTATTTTTTTTCTCTTGATTATTTTTTGTTATTGTTATTTCCAATTAATTTGATGTTAAAAAAATAAAATTAATTTTACTTGAAATTTCATTAAATTTTCCATAACGAATTAGGAGTATTTCATCTTATGTAAAATTAAAAGTTTAAACTGATGGTCGAGACTCTTATATATGTTATACTTCTCTAGTTCTCTAGAATAGTATAATAAAGAGAAAGTGAGTTTTTTATAAAGAAAAGGTAAATGTTTGGTTATTTTCAAAATAGTTACAATGCGATGATGTAATTAAAAGAAAGTGAGAGATTATTGCCCAAAAATAAAAATGATGTAAAATAAGATGGACAACTCAAAATGAAAAATAAAGCTAAATGTGGTGGACGAAACTATACTCTAATACATCACCTCACATGTACAAGAGCTCTTTGTATTAGAAATGTGGATGCAACACATGCGCTCTACATATTCAGTGCCAAATATTCCAATGAAATGGATGCAACACATGCGCTTTACACATTCAGTGCCAAATATTCCAATGAAATGAGGGGTGGATAAGATTCTGTCAGCAAATGGTTGTAATCTTTAAGATATCATATAATATTATAATAGATCAAGCATGTGACGTTTTGCCATATTGATTTCGGATTTACTCTTGACATTTCCTGATAAAATATTTGATTTATGATTTTATAATTTTTTAAGGTGTTGGGCAGTGATGATGATGAGAAGAAAACAAAATTGAAAGATTTTGTGATGGCTGCAACAAGGTTAGTTTTAGTTATAATCAAATAGCTATAGAAGTAAAAAATGTAAATGAAAAGTAGTCCTTTTGTTTTCAGATGTTGTTTTCATTTTTTTTTTTCGCAAATTTTAAAATCAAATAATTTTAATTATGAGTTTTTAAAAATTCTAAAAAATTGATATTCAGAAAGTATATATTGAGACGAATCTAACAAGATTTCACATAAATATTTTTTCTTATAAATCAATGAGAAATCGTAGTCAAAGTTTAATACTAAAATTCGTAAATTCTATTTGAGAAGAACATATGAAAACGAAAGGAGTATTATTTATATCATTATTTGTATTAAAATCATAATATTTGACGAAACATATATATTTATGACGCTTTGCATTGAAATGATAATTTAATTCTATTTTATCAAATGAATTTAATGATTGTTTATCATTACAACTCAAATATTATTAAGTATAAATTAATTGGTAACTAAAGTATGTATATAGTATTTATATTTACATTTGATTTGTGAACAATGTTAATTAAGACTTAAAGAGTTTATTAGTGTTAATGATGATATTATGATAATAAAGGAAACAAAGATTTGAGAGGGTGATAAAGAATTTGAAAGTTGCAAGAGTGTTTGCAACACTAGTAGAAGAGATGAAGGCCATTGGTGGTTTAACAACAACATCAAACAACGAAGCCAAATGCACGGAAGTAATGGTGCCGGTGGCTCACAACAAGAGAAGTCCTGTTCTCCTTCTCATGGGTGGTGGAATGGGTGCCGGCAAGAGCACTGTCCTTAAGGACATCCTTAATGAGTATTTTCTTTCTTCCTCTTAATTTTAACTATTCCTTATTTGTTATTATAAAAGTCAATAATTAAATAATTAATTTTTTAATGATTGTAAAATTGTTGGTTGAAAAAAACAGGCCATTTTGGTCAGGAGTAGCGGCAAACGCAGTGGTTGTAGAAGCAGATGCTTTTAAAGAGACAGATGTGATTTATAGAGCCCTCAGTTCAAATGGTCATCATGGGGATATGATTCAAACTGCTGAATTGGTATAACTCCCATCCTCTTAATTTAACTAATATTCATACCAATTGTTTTTAGTATAAGGTAGACCGAAGAAAAAGAGGTCTAGAAGAGAAAACAACTAGAACCGAACATAAAACCTTATAAGGACGACTACCACGTGTTAACGTATAGAACATATCATGAATCTCAACCATGAACTTAAGTTTTTGGTTCAGTTGGTTTCTTGACATGGTTTTAAAAGCCAATGTGATAGAGGTCACGGGTTCAAATCTCAATTATTTCATTTACATGTGAATATCTGTTAGATATGAGAAGAATATATGTTGCATCTACACTTTTAGCCCAAAGGGTTCTCATGTGAGAGGTGTGCTAGAATATATAACATATCCTATGGCCTCAAACACAAACTGATCGCTTATACTTTGCTTTCCTAGTTGATGTTAACAAAATGGAATTATTAACGAAATAATATAATGTGGATAATAAGGATGTTTTGGGTTGAAACATATAAACACAGGTGCACCAATCATCAACAGATGCAGCATCGTCATTATTAGTGACAGCCCTAAACGAAGGGAGGGACGTAATAATGGACGGAACATTATCATGGATGCCCTTTGTGGAACAAACCATAGACATGGCTCGTAACGTTCATAAATACAGATACCGAATGGGAGTTGGCTATAAAGTAGCAGAAGATGGAACCATCACTGAGACTTATTGGGAGAAATTGGAAGATCATCATTCAAATTGTAAACAATCAAAGGGAACGAAACCTTACAGGATTGAGCTTGTTGGAGTGGTTTGTGATGCTTATCTTGCTGTTGTGAGGGGTATCAGGAGAGCAGTCATGATAGGAAGGGCAGTGAGGGTGAAATCACAGCTAAAATCACACAAGAGATTTGCAAGTGCTTTCTCTAATTATTGTCAACTTGTTGACAATGCTAGACTCTATTGCACTAACGCCGTCTGTGGACCACCCCGGGTACGTAATCTTTTCTTTCCACCTTTTTCACCGTTAATTTAACACCCCACTGTTGTTCAATAGCGGATCTAAGAAATAGAACAAAATAAATAAATAAGACAAGATTACTAAAATACGAGAGTACTTCAGTATTAATCTTACACTTTTACTCTTACTAATAGAAAATTCTACTTTAAATTTTTTTTAAAAAAAACTCCTAGGGGCACATGACCCAATGGGCTCTAAGGTAGCTCCGCCACTGCTCCGTTCCATTACTATAATAAATGCTTATAAGATCTATGAAAAATAGAATTTTTTTAGATAGTAAATATATTATTTTATTTGATAATAAGTTTGATGAAAGAAAAATGAGAATCATAAACATTAAAAATATTAAAAAAAAGTTAGTGAAGAAAATTATGGGGACTATAATTAATAAAAAATATTTTTTAAAAATTAACGAAAAACATATGAGAACCATAAGGAATATAAAAATTTTAAAATGAAGTTAGTGGAAGATATGTGAGGATCATAAGCATTATTAGAATACTTCTATTAAAATGAGAATGAATAAAGTTATTTTTGTTCAAAATTTGTAATATATATAGAAAGATTTCTTACAAGAACAACAAATGGTATAAAACACCCTAAAATGACAAATGAAAACTTCTTTAAGGAATGGAGGGAGTACTCTATATTATTAAATACATATTGTATTTTAAATGTTTGTAACACAACAGAATTGAGTTGATTATATTAAATACAGATTGTTGTATGAGTCGGTTTCATTGTGACACATATTCATGTTATTAAATACAAATTGTATAAGGATATGTAATCTTTGTTTTTAAATTATCTCATCTAGAAACAATGTCTAACAAGAGTAGTTATTTATTGAGATATTCAATGTTAGAAGAGGTTGTGAGTAAATACAATGTTAGGCGTAATTTATTTTTTAACTTATTACTCATCAGTCTCTATAAATGTACCTATGATAATAACAATTTTATTATAATATTTTGCCAAACAAATTAAGCATGTATTTTAAATTTTTCTATACAACAACCAAAAACATTGGCACATCATTAGTTAAGGCTAACAAATTTAAAAATTGCAGTTGATAGGGTGGAAGGATGGGAACAGCAGGCTATTAGTTGATATGGAAGAAATACAATGTCTAAACATATTGGGTGACCTTAACGAGGAAGCCGAGTCCATTTACGAACTTCATACTGATCAAACCCCACTTTCTCATCCGGGTTCAGCCTGGAAAGAAATGGTTTTATCACCTTTAAGGCTCAATATTCAAATGGATCTCAAGGCTGCCATTTCTCTATCTGAACTTGTTACTGCTCCATAATCACTACCCCATTTTACTTTTGGCATGCTATTTTATCACAAGTAATTGTATGAGATGATTTCACTTTAAAATTGTGTTTTATGCATCGGTGAAATCATCTCTTAAGAAAAGTTGTTCTTTTATTTGGTTTTTAACTGTGATTCAAAGGGAATCCTAATTTTGTAATTTGGAACTAAAATAATTAATACATAATTTTTCAAATGAAACGCTCACATGATGAAATTATTTTTAGATTTATATTTACTAATTACTTTAAAATGAACATTTATAGACTATAGCTTTAAAGTGATCTCTTAAAATTTTAAAATGATTGATTATAGAAATTTATTTGTATAAGCCCGTCTCATATCTCATACAAGATTGCTATTATTAATATTGCATTGAATTTTTAAGATGTTTGAAAGGGGATTGTAAATGGTATAATTGATAGATTATTGGTTTGGGACTCGGTTACTAATATTGTCACTATTTTTATATGTCTATCTTTCATTCATCAATTCTATATTTAATAAAATAGATATCTATATTATTTAACTAATTACAATAAATATTTGTTAAAAGAATACTTATCTATACCATTAGATTTGCATCAGAGAGAAATATGATAATTTTTTACAAAAATAGTAATAAATGAAAAACTAAATTACGTAGATGAAATTTAAAAAGTTCAAATATATGAATTAGTTTAAAAGAAAATAAAAATAATCTAAATTTAATGAAACCCAAAAAATACTCCATCAAATAACAATAAATAGAGTACTATGCGAAGACAAAAAAAAACAAAATATTACTAAAAGAAAAAAATAGTAGTAGGGCTAATGAGATTTTGAATTCATGTCAGCTTTCTTTTGGGTGAAAAGTGAAAACTGTACAATTTGGAACCCGACGACAGTTTCAAGATTTTCAAAACCTAATTCAAAAAAACACAAAATTTAAAATTTGAAATCCATGAGAGAGAATCTACATTTAAATTAAAGAGTGAATTGTTGAAATATACTAAATACAAAACCGTAACTGAGATAAATTATCAATTTGACAAACTAGACTAAAATTTAAAATGTATTTAAAACAGTAAATTCTTGAAATAAACTTTTTGCAATATCATTCAGAAAAACAATTAGATTCATCAAAACTGAAAACATTTTACGTGCAATCATCACTTCAATAGTAATAATCAGAATGAAACCACTCTAAAGTTAGAAAACTAATATCCATTGCAAAACAACTCAATTAAGTCGAGTTTGTTTACAAAAAATTAAACTAAAATCGAACCATAGAAAAATTCCTGCCACTACAAAGTTATGATCATTCATAACTTGTTCTCTAATCAAACCTTAAGTACTTTATTGACAAATATACACACCACAAATCCTAATTTCAATCAATGAGAACCCTAATTTCTAACATTTCACTTCTTAGTTTTCTTCGTCGGTGTAGTTTTTTTCACAGCAGTTGCCTTCTTCGCCGGAGATTTAATACTCTTAGGCTTCTTTGCTTTCACCGCGGCAACCTTCTTTGCTGGCGACTTAGTAACTTTAACTGCAACTTTCACGGCTACTTTTTGCTTTTTGGCTGGTTTTGCTGCTGCACCAGACGCTAGTTTCTTAGCCGGCTTAGACTTTGGCTTCTCGGCGGCTTTTGGTTTAGGCTTTGGCTTCTCAGCGGCAACCGGAGCAGTTGAACTCTTTGCAGGAAGTTTAAAGGAGTTTTTCACTTTAATAAGTTTTCCTGATGAGACAAACTTTTTAATTTGGTTGAAGAGAATTTTCTTGAAATTCGGTGGAAGATCTTTCACTTTCTGCTGTTCTTCGATGTGTTTCGCAATTGCGTAATGGCTTGAACCTGTTTTCTCCTTCAACGAAACTAACGCCTCAGTTATCATCTGCAAAAAAATCAACAAAAAACCGTCGATTTCAAACTAACATTCAAACCAAACAAACAATAACAAGTGAAATTTCAAGAAAAAGAAAATGTTACATCGATGTAAGGAGGATGAGAAGGAGAGGTCTTAGCAGTAGATTTCTTTGGAGCGGGAGCTTTTTTCACGGATTTGGAAGCTTGAGCGGCAGCCATGGTGAAGGAAAACGCAGAGTATAGGAAGAGAGGTGTAAAAAATTACAAAGCGAAGGTAACGTATTTGTGAAAATAAAATAATGAGGTTGACGGAATATATTGACTTACAAGGAGAGATCTAATTGGTTGTTTATAAAGTTCACGGATTGTGGTTATTTTTAAAGGTAAAGTGCCGTTAAATGGAGGTTAATCTACGGTTGAGATTGGATTTCCGGGAGTGACACGGATCGAGATATATTGGAGTGTGCCTTTTGATTTATTTTGTGAATTTAAACGTCGCTTCTTGAAGTATACGTAAGGGATTGTTGACAAATGGTCCCCAATCCGTCTAACTTCTAAGTTCCAACTACCATCCGTTGGCAATAGTTTGGGTTGTAGGATGGAATATTTATCAAAGAAAACCTTAATTTAGTTTTTTTTTTTAAATAATTTGCGAATCACAGTTTTAAATTTTATTAATTTTGTGAATTACAGCTACTTCGATATTAAACTTTATAGGTTCAAGCTAAAAACACATATTTTCGATCACTAAATCTAAAATTCCGAACACCAAAATTGTCGGAATTCTATGCTTTGGCTTGAACCTGCAAACTTTGATACTTTAATAGCTGTATTGTAAAAATGCTAAACTTTAAAGTTGTAATTTGCAAATTATTTTTTTAAGTGCATCAAAATTTACTTTTGCATTATTTATCATTTAATAATATTACAACTTTCATATAAAAAAAGTAATCCTATGAGATCTTATTATATTAATCTTGTTGCATATTTTCATAATATCAAATCTTTATAAGTTTTAGTTAGTTATAACTCTAGATATAAACAATTTTATAAACACATTGAATTTGCAAATAGGTATTTGGGTGTAAGAAAAAAACAACGAAAGACTTATCATACATTGATAATTTGATATTAATCTTTCGATTTTTAACACTTTTTTTTAATATATCTTTCGATTTAACACTTTAACCAGAAGTCCAGAATTAATTGGGCCTCACATTTTATTGCATTTAAAATCAAAAAATTAATGTACAATTTTCTTTAGATTTTTCTCAACATGTTTTGTATTCCAAAAGCTCTTACAACCGTCATTTTGCCGATTAATATTAATATATACACAACTGCATAGTTATATTAAGACTGCTCACAATTATCCGCACAATCATCTCCGTCCTCGTCCACAACTTTCTGTGCTTCCTCCATAGCTTTCCTATTAACATCCTGCTCTTCTTTAGCCTTTTCAAGTGCACAAATCAGATTATCCAAACAAACCCCAGCATCATCATCAGGACATTTAGGCAAAAAATTCTCAGAAACATCAGCAGGTGTCATATTACTTACTTCCAACAAATCCTTAATCACATCAAATTTAGGTTCTTCATCAATCAATAAGTAAAGTTTAGCAAGAACTTTAAAGCTTTCAAAATCACAATAAGAAAGCTCAATATGCTTGTCCATCCTTCCTGTTCTTATCAATGCAGGATCCAATTTCTCCGCAGAATTAGTTGTAAACAATATGATCCTTTCCCCACCAATGGAAGACCATATTCCATCAATGGTATTAAGCAATCTTGACAAAGTTACAGAGTTATTCTGGCTAAGAACTACAGATATAGGTTTAGTTTTATCTCTATTCCCTGTAAGATCAAATGAACAATCAATATCCTCGATCGAAATTACACTTCTACTTGTTGTATTAATCAAAAGCCTCCGCAATTGGGTGTTATCCTTAACGGCGGTTTACTCAAGATCATACACATCATACTCTAACAAGTTAGCCATGGCGGTAATCATGGTGGATTTTCCTGTTCCAGGAGGACCATACAGCAAATACCCTCGTTTCCAAGCCTTTCCTATTCTTGAGTAAAACTCTTCACTATCCCTAAATTTCAGAAGATCAGTGATAATTTCCCTTTTCTTTTCTGGGTTTATAGCCAATTTATCAAAAGTTGCAGGATGCAGAAAGAGGAGTACGGCTGAACGGCTCCATGGTATTCCAGCTCAGTTAAGCTCAACAGCATCATCATAATCATCTTGGACGTTGAAAGGAGCTACTAGAAGACACATCGAGCAGGTTTGCTGCCACACAAAGTGTTGCAGAGATAATGAAGATTATGGTAAGAAAACGTTAAGGGGTGTTTGGTATGAGAAATGTAAATATAATGGAAAGGGAATGGATAGAGAAGAATAGGTAACGATAAGGTTATTATTAATGAGTATTTGATATGAAGAACAGTAATAGGATTGAAAAAATACGAATAAACACAATTTATTTTCGGTAACCAATCTAAGTACCCTCACATCAACCACGGTCCACCTCACAACACAACCTCCCAATCTCCCACCATTACTTAACCGCAACATACCACTATTAATAATTAAAGTAAAAGACATATTTCTTCTTTTGCAATTTTGTCCCAAAAATACATTTTTGAATTTCAGTTGATGAGTTTAATTGTCACATTAATTTGAATTTCAATTTTTAATAGCTCCCATCAATTTAATATTAAATAATTTATATTAAACATTCACAATTGCCATACCTTATCCCAAATTGAATTAACATCCTCCTATTACAATATATATACTCATCAAATTCTTCAAAATCAGAGAAGAAAGAAGTTGGATTTCATTTTCAATTGGCCAAAGTAGCAAAGAGATAGATATGATTAGCTTCAACAATGGCGGTGATATAAAGAACAAGCAAACAGAAGGTGCGGCATGGTTGCAGTTTGTGTTCGATGATGGAGGATGGAGAATTTAATGCTAGAAGGTTATTTGTTGCGTTGTATGAGAGAGAAACTGGAGAATCAAAAGCAAGGAAGCTTAAGGCCGGATAATAACAAATCTGGTTCTCCTCATAAGTGAGCTGTAACAATCTAAGGGTAATTGTTACTCTACTATAAAGGAATCGGTTAACAATACTACAAACCAACAAACTTTAATGGATTGTCTTAAGCGAATCCATTTTCAACTCTTTAATTTTCTATACCAAACACCTCCTAAAAGAGTTTTATGGGATAAAATAAATAAGTAGTAAGTGGTAATACGATGAATATATATATATAGAGAAAATTATTTAAAACTACCTTTTCTATACCCTTCTTTGCAAAAAACTACCTTTTGTAAATTTTTTTGCAAAGAACTACCTTATTTAAAGTATTTTTTGCAAAAGACTACCTATTAACGGTTTCTTAGTGTTTGACCGTTGAAACTGACGTTGACCATCACGTGCAAGTCACGTGATGTATTAAATTTTTGTTTTTTTTAAAAAAGTAACAATAATAATAATAATAATAATAATAATAATAATAATAATAAAAATAAAATTTAAAAATAAAAAATAAAAAGAAAAATAAAAAAAAAAATAATATTAATAAAAGTAAAAATAATATAAATAATAATAATAATAATAATAATAATAATAATAATAATAATAATAATAAAAATAAATAATAATAATAATAATAATAATAATAATAATATTCTTATTATTGTTGTTGTTATTATTATTATTATTATTATTATTATCATTATTATTATCATTATTATTTTATTTTAATTAATTTTTTTTTATTATTTTTTTTTATTTTTATTTTATTTTATTTTTATTATTATTTTTTTATTTTTATTATTATTTTATTTTTATTTTTATTTTTATTTTTATTTTTATTTTTAATTTTTTTATTATGATTTTTATTATTATTATTATTATTATTATTATTATTATTATTATTATTATTTATTTTTATTATTTTTATTATTATTATTATTGTTACTTTTTAAAAAAAAAAAATTTTAATACATCACGTGACTTGCACGTGATGGTCAACGTCAGTTTCAACGGTCAAACACTAAGAAACCGTTAATAGGTAGTCTTTTGCAAAGAATACTTTAAATAAGGTAGTTTTTTGCAAAAAAATTTTACAAAAGGTAGTTTTTTGCAAAGAAGGGTATAGAAAAGATAGTTTTAAATAATTTTTCATATATATATATATATATATATCGAGGTTTAAGAAGTGTGAAATGGGATGAAAGTAGTTAATATTTACTCGTTACATGATCTGATGACAGGTTGTAGGCTGCACCAATGGTTAGACTTGAGTCTATACAATTAGCTCTTGTGGGATTAGTTTGTTGACTTTCTTTTTACTGCTTCATCATTATCATCAATCCAGTATTTCCTCAAAGACAGGGTTTGGGTGTAAGAAGATAACGGATAATCCATACCCGTACTCAGTGCCATTAAATTAGTATTGAAGAAAAATATTGTATTTTTTAAATTACTGTTTAAAAATAGAATTGATATAGAATAAACGAGGCAAATTAAAATAACAAATATTGTTAAATATATGGTACGAAAGGAGTTTACTTTATACTACCATGTCTTTTTGGGCTAACATAAAAAGGAAAATGAAGTATTAAAGAAAAATTGAAATATTTGGTAATTGACATGAAAATAAAAAAATTTATAACTATTATACTAAAATAAAAATGTTAAAAGAAAATAAAATAGTTAACCAACAAAGGGACTTGTAGCTACATGGAATGGGTCGGGTCAAAACCCAAAACATATGTGTTTTTCGGTTGATTGCAGCTGCAACCTGCAAAAAAGTGAAAATTTAAAATGTATAAGACAATTTATCAAAAAAACAAACAAAATAGTATAAGTTTCAAATTTATTCCAAAAGTAAGCGTGAAATTCCCAAACTTGAAGTTTGGGGCTGTTCGAACAGGTCAAAAAAGACAATCTGTTCGCAGTTGGTAACTGTGAACAAGTGTTTGACCTGTTTTTGTGGAGCATGTTGTTCGCAGTTATTTCTAACTGTGAACAGGTCAAACTGCGAACAACTATTTTGTCTTTTTTGACCTGTTCACAGTACTAATTGCGAACAGCCCCAAACTTCAGATTTGGGAATTTGACGCTTACTTTTGGATTAAAGATGAAACTTATACTATTTCGTTTATTTTTTTGATAAATTGTCTTATACATTTCAAATTTTCCAAAAAAGTGGGGTCAAGTTATTTTTATTTTTTGTAAAATTTGCTTTAGAACATCGCAATAAGAGCTAATAATTCATATTCAATAATTGTGCTTTGTAAATCACTATTAAAAGGCAAAAATTATAATAATAAAATAAAAAAAAATCAAAAAAAGTAAATTAAAATAACATAACTCTTATCCTATCAAATCCTACTACATAAGAGTAATTTGTTAACTTCAGAAATAACCGTTATTTACTAAGACTTCTTCCACTAAGAACGGAGGTATTCATCATAAGAACTTATGAGATACGTAAGCATTGTGTCAAATTTGTTGAGTGCAGCTTTTTATTCAAATCTATTATTTTAATTAATGAAAATTTGTAAAAAATACTCTTAACTATTGTTGATTGGTTAAAAAGATTCTTTTTACCCTTAAGTATTGGGATAGTTAATCTTGTATACCCCTAACTATTTCTAATTGACTCAAAATATCCAAAAAATAAATAATCGATTGAAAATATTGTGTATAATGTATAAGGTTAAACATCCCAATACTTGAGAGTATATAGAGTTATAAGATAGTTTTGAGTCAATCAACAATAGTTAATAGAACATTTTTTTTTTTTTTTTTTTTGTCTTAGGTTATAGTTTTAGGAGTACAACTTAAATAGATCCATGCTAAGAACCAGAAGAAATTAAGCAGGATGAGGAAGACCCAATTACAACATGGAATTCTAGATCCGTTTATCAGCCAAACCAGTCTACCCTACTAATAATACTACACAATCAATATCTATCCACAACAAAATTTTTAGAACAGGCTCTCAAATAATGAACCTCGCCTCGGCTACCCTTATATCAAGATGCTATTATACACTAAAATCTAAATAAAATCCAACAATTTTTCCCCTCCTATCAAATTCGTACACGTTTGAACTATGCGAAATGACTACTCGAATCGACCATTCTTTTGCAGTGTTGCTCTACTGTGAAAAAATCTACACTGAATTGCGCAACACGAACTCCTCAACTACTCCCACAAATGAAAAGCCTCTTCAAAGTGAAGGAAGATGTGAATAGCCTTCGTGGGTTAGATCGCAAGCTCTCGTAATTTCCATATATGATACAACTAACAAACCCTAGAAGAGGAACCGAGGAAAAGGACTAAATAAGGAATATCTCGAACCCTCTGGGGCCTTCAAAAGAGAAATGACCTACTCACCTTTTATATCGTCATCCTTCATTATAGCACTGGGTCCATCGTCAAAACCGGAACCCGGTGCTAGTTCATTAAGATCAAGAAATCCCCTTGTAGCTCGAATGGGATTTGGATCATCTTTGGGACTTTGGGACTTTCTCGGGGGTTCATTTTCGTCTTTCTCTACATTCATGGAAGTGAACTCACCAAAATCTCTTTGCTGTTGCTCTTCCACATTACCCATATCTTCAGCATCCCGACTTTCCATTGAGTACTCTGCATTATCCGTAGCCTTCAAATGGCTCTCATAAACAACACTTGCCTTCCCACGTTTCATGGATGTCTCCGTGTCAGAATCAGATTGCTCGTAATTCCGATAATCAATGCGGTTCCTCGTGGCCCGTTTGCTACGCCTCAAACCTGAGTCTAGGTCATCAACCGACCTAATTTTCGTTCCTCTCCGAGTCCGGCCCTCGAGTTTCTTAAACCTCCCTCCTCTTGGTTGGCCATTATCTCCACTGTCACTCGGTAAATCTTCTTCCGCCTCATCTTCGCCATTTTCTTCGCTCCAAGTGTATTCCTCATCTCCTTCACTTTCAGAGCTGCTTGTTAGTGTTTTCTTACGCTGCTGCATGTATTCATCATCATAAACAGCCTCTCCAACTATGTCATCATCGCTATTAAAGTATTCCTCCTCATTGTCTGAAACCACTTCAACAAAATCTTCGGCAGAATATCTCTGAGATCGTTGCCTGCGCCGGTTACTAAATATTAATAGTAATGAAGTTGTGAGATAGCCACTAATCGAAGCGAACAAAAAAAAAAAAAAGCTCAACTCTGAAGAATCTAACCTACGATCCAATGGTTCACGGCTGTCATCTACATCCATTTTATCATAATCAACTAGAGATGGGGCATGGAGAGAGGTGTGTGAAGGGCCATTCCATCTACCATTGGAAGACGGCTCAGATTTGTCGACTTCTCTTTTAGTTCCAGGCTCTGGTGATGGCTGTTTGCACCTGATTTCAGAGATGCAAAAGGTAATCAAAAAATCAAATCAGCATGTATTCAGCAAGCAATTTGACAACTCTAAATCAAGAAATTTTCGTACTTGGTAATCGTGATAGCCTCATTGATCGAACGATCGAAATCATCTGCATAACAAGTGCCATAAAATCACGAGTCATTAAGCATGACTCAACAACTAATTACATTGGGGGTGTTTAGCAGGCGGTTGACAGCTGGTAGCTAATAGCTGATTACAATGGTTGATTTGACTAACTTAGTTTGACTAGCTGATTTTGAACCCGCTGCTATGAGCAGCTTGTTCAAAAAGTGCTTATTCATAACAGGCTGTTTCAATTAGCTAGATTACCAAACATTAGCATTAGCTGGTTTGACCATCCAACCCTCTATTTGTATCAAAATAAGCTAAAAATTGTCCATTAAGCTATTTTGCCAAACACCCCATTATAATTGTATAAATGCATAGGTAGAATCTAAAAAGAGAGAATCTACAAGGTTTATGCTAGAGCCTAAAGAAGACAACAGTGACGCAAAATCCATCCTGCATGACTATCTTCTAGATGAATCGACTAGGTCTTTTAACACTTTACCTAATGAACTGATAAACAAGTAGATTAACAAAATTTTATATGGTAAAAAGATGTCCAGGACACAAGGTAGATGCAAAAGCATATAGAAGTGTGTTTGCACATTCTTACCAAATGTGTACGTAACAGATTTCCTTTCACGAAGGGAGCGGCCACCAGCAAGTCCATTCAAGGTGAAAAAATTATCCAGAAGAAGAGCTTGCCTTTGCTGCTTCCTCAGCATTTTTTCCTTCCTCTATTGAGATAGAAAGAACATCAAACCAAGCAACATAGCATAAGTATAACATGCTAATCTGAAGTCAAATTTCCCAATCATGAAAGTGGATACCAGGATCCCGTGTTAAGGGCAACTGTAAAGCCAAGCATCGGCAAGGAAGAAGCGTTTTTTTTTACCTTCTGAATTTTCTCAATCTCCGGGAGCACATCATTTTTAAGCTTCTTGGCAAGGGAAACTTCAGTTCTGTTCTTGCTAGAGAAAAGCTTCTCCTGCAAGCAGAAACATGGATTTATGCCAAAAGTAACCAGATGTGAGATTTTAGCTTGATATAAAATATTTTTGAGAAACAAATACAGCAATGACGGGAAAAAAGGTTACTTCAAAGACTTACAGAAACCTCCAAGAATTCATCCAGATTAGTTGCCACCGTTTCCCACTCATAAGTTGTGCTAGGAAGTACATGAGAACCTTTGGTCTTTCCCTTCTTCCCCTCAACCTTCTCAACTTTCCTGGTCTCTCGATATAGCCTATGGCCCACTGATTCGTCATCTTCGTACCTACAGAGGGAAACCAACATTACCTTCTCTAAACTTGGCACAAAATTGACTTCGAAAATCTCCAGTTTACAGCATCAGAAACAGCTAAAAACTAGGAAAAAAAAAAGCAATTGTAATACCAATAAGAAACTCCATGTGAATCACCCCCAATCCTTTCTTTTCGAAATGCAAAACGGTGAGCACCGTGTTTGAGCGAATTCTCAATATAACTCCTGATATCGTCTTGCTGCAAATAACAGCATAAAAAAACAAAAACCACAAACTAAAAGTATCATGGGAGTGGACTTTGTACTAAAAAGCAGAAGGCATCTGAAGACAAATTGAAAATTAATCACATGTTTCAATGAATTTAACAGACATAGCGCTCTGGAAAAGTAGAATACTGATAATAGATCACAAGAGTCACACCAAGGACTCTGACAAACTATTCAAGACTATTGTATCAAGACTAACAATTACTTAATTGTAATAAACAGAATTTTGATAGTAGAACTTAATTCAGCATTATCATATGCTTCCTGCGAGGGGGGCGGGGGGTGTTAGTCATTTGGTATCGGATAATAATAAATTAAAGTAAAGTGGTTCATTAGATCATGTGCACTTCTTAATTACTAGCCTCTAGGTGGGAGCATAGTTACCAAAAATCAGAAACTTTAACATTTCCAAACGTACATACTTCAAATGATTTTTTTCAAGTCCAAAAACATAAAATAATTATTAATACTAAAGCCCTTCTTTTTCTTTTCCTTTTTTCCTTATCTTAACATTATAGTCATTTTCTTTTCTTACCTTTATTACTCTTTTTAATTTTTGTTGTAAAATAAAAATTGCACCTACGTTTCATACGTTTCCGAAACTCTAAAATTAACATTTTTCTTTTTCCTTTCATTTTCGTGTCTCGTAGTAGATCAAATTTCGTTTCGGGTAACATTGGGTGGGAGCCACTTAATGGCATTGGTGTAATAGAATGTTGTTGTCGGTATACTTTAAATTAGTTCAGGACACAACCTTCAAGTTGATGAGCATGAATGCAGTTCCCCAAAACAAAATACCGTGTAAGTCACTTCTAACTAGACACATGATAAGGCATGCCCTTAGAAGATGGTAATACCTCAACACGAATGTCACAAAGGGCCTTCAGGATCACCACACGTATCCCTGGATCAAGTTTCTTGTATGTTTCAACCTCAGCCCTACAATTCAGCACAGCTAAGCAATCTCAAACAAACTACCAAACTTTAAAAGCAATCAAATAATCACTTACTCACCCATGATCAGCAACTATAGGCAACTCTCCTTCTGCAACCTGCGAAAGAAGCCAAAAATTCATATCAAGCTTAAGGCAATGTGATGTCACTAAATGCCAAAAAGTAAGAATCACAATTACCCAATGCCACCAGTCTCGCAACTTTCTACAAAGCACAGTCACCCAAGTGTCAGGTCCACAAGCCATTCGAATAACTGGGGGAATCGCCTAGCAACATCAAAAAATCATTTAACGAGTTAATGCACTGAAGAGAGCAAGTAGAACTAAGTACTAGAGAGCAGTTTAGATAATGGATTGAAGCCTTTATCTTTTCTTTTTGCATTATTTAAAATTTTTCTCTTTAATTCACAGAATAATTATCCGTGGACTTCAGGCAACGACTAGAAATAGAACCTAACGACCTAATAGAGTGAAAGATTCCTAATGTTTTGGTTTTAAATTATAACAAACTATAATAAACATCACAATAACAATGTCAAAGCTTTAATTCCAATAAAGGCATGGTTGGCTTCATGAAACCAAAAAAAATCAGTTGGCAGATCGTCAGTTAGAAAGATTATTTGACCCTATCGAATACTACTAATAATATAATATCTATTAATCTGAAACTAATAAAACAATCTCAATAATCCTCTATATGCATAATACTCATCCATTCATTCCTATATATTGTCATATAATTTGCAAATCTGAATTCTTCGCATCATACTTCAATATCTATTATTTGGGTTATGTGAGCATTACTTTTCCCTCTAATAAGCTCCTCAAAATTTCAGTCTTCTACTCTCCTAACCGATTCCGTTTATGTCGTCTTTGCACATGACCAAATCATGTGCACTTCTTATTTATTGGAAGTTACACGTGAAAGTTACAATAAAATGAATCATAGTGCCTACTCCAGCCGTCTTGCTCTTGCACAATAAGAATATTTCATGTAAACAAAACTATCCAGATCCTATCCTTAATTTAAAATATAGCATTTACAATTGCATGTTTCAGCAAAGCACCGACAATAAACCCATTTATAGTAAGTCCATTTACAACAACCCTTAAGCATAAAATATAAATTTTATTTTTCATCCCATCATGTAAATTTGATATTGCCAATCCAAGCTTCCCCCACTTGACATCCCGAAATCACCTTTCTTTATCATCTTCCAACAGTCCTGGAGATGGTAGATCAGTGTTGTTATACCTTACAAATTTTTACAAGTTATGAGCCTGATGAAAACCCCACTCACACTGGCAAACTCTATGCTAGGCTCGTAATTGATAAAAGTTAGCACAATAAATATGGTGGCATGATAGCTTGAATAAAACCATCAATCCCATGTTTCTCGTGAAGTTCCTTCTGAGCAAAGTATGGGAGGAAAGGATATATGCAGCCTCCCCCCAACAAAGCTATAGAGATGATTTTCAGCTCACCGTTTTAGATACAAAATGGCTGTCAGCTACACCACAACGAATACAAAGAATAGGCAGTTTAATGATCCATCTAATCGCCAAATGCCTAAATTTACAAAGATATCTTGCTGGTAAAAGAAACCTCACAACTCACAAACGATACTATTCACCAGCATGTCCAAGTCATTAGAACTTAAATGAATAAATGTGTAGTAAATATCAGTGATGGAACCACAATTATCCACAAAAAAGCACAAATTCTGAGCAAAGAAATTAAGATTGAATTCATGATCTTATCCTCCACATTATTGGAAAATTCAGAAACACAAATACTAGGTCACCCAATCATGTAGCTTAAAATTCATCTCCTTGTCTCTGCAAAAGAAGATTTTTACGCAAACAAACTTCGGACGCTCTAAAATATTATCCTGACGAAAATAAACTGGCAAAAAAGGAGTCCAGACTACAATTGCCTACTGCGAGTATAACTGAGACCTCAAAGCAGGCTTAATAGTCTGATAAAACATCAATATCTTCCACAAAGTTTACCAGACACATAAGCATGATCTGAGCAAGACTGTAACAACCTCCAGATAAGGGTAACCAAATGTTTTCACAGGGAAGATGATACTAGCTACCTAATTTAATAATTCAATAGGGCCTAACAGTTACTACAACAATAAAAAACAAAACACAAATTCTCAAATGAGACGGTCTCACGGTGAGACTATCTCTATTGAGCTGACCGAATAGACACTTACTGTTTGTGATCAATTAGAGAACTGGGCTAATTATATAGAAGCATCTTATGGTGAGACGGTCTCATGACTTGTTGAAAACACCAATAATTCACTAAGACAGATAGGAAAGGCCAAGAATCAGCCTTCTGTTACTATAATTTACACATTTGCCTTAACCCAATTCTCTTCCGGAAAGACACTAAATTCCCTATCAATGTATCAATGACCATACTCAATGCACAAAACGTACACATGCACTGTTCCAATCAGAAATGACAAAACTAGTAATCTAAAGAGAAAACTGAAAAAACAGGACTAAAATTAAAACACCAACCTTTAATAAAGGTATATGTACATCATTCAATGTACTATTGGGAGTGAGTAATGCAGACTCAAATTCCTCAGCACTGAACTCAGCTGTAATATTCAAAACTTCTCTAAAAACCTAAAACCCACAAACAAAAACACTTAAATTAATCTTAAAGCTCAACAATCAACAAGAACCAAATCAAACAAGATAAAAAAAAAAATTTACATGGAAGAAATTTAATATTGAAGCCAATTCCCACATTGACCTCAAGTTCCTCCGGGGTATTTGGTCTAAGGTAGGTGTATTAACCAATGGTGTGACAACCTTGCTAAATTTCACATTAGACTCTTCCTCCTCCTCCACCTCATCTTCGACCGCCTCGTCCGCCACCACCATTTTCACAACTTTCTCCTTCTTGGGCAGTCTCGGCCTCCGCTCAATAATTGGTGGGTCCACATATTTAGCGGGCCGGATAGTGCAAGCCCTGGTGGGCCTCTCTCTCCGGACTACAACATCCTTATTTTTAGTGGTAGTGTTACTCTCCTTCTTGCCATTTTTGTTATTGCTCTTACTACCCACAAATTGATCACTGCCCAACTCTTTATTGCTTTCCTCCTCTATGAGATTACTCTCTTTAGCTTCAGTTGCCATTTCAGTTTCTGGGTTATTGTTGGTTTCTGGTTTTGAAGTATCCCCATTGCTCTCAGGTTTACCAGAGGATCGATGGATCGGGACGGAAATGGCATCGTCCATTGCAGGATAATGAAAAAGGTGAGGATTTGGGCTAATCAAGGTGGGATTAGGCAAAAGATCATAGCTTTGCATTGACAAAAAGTAATGAAATTAAGCCCAAGTGAAAGTGAAAAAATCCCAGAAAACTTTGATAAGCATTCATCAAATTCACATACTAAAAATCTTCTATTTTTCTGCCTCTTTTTGGGTTACAAGAAACCCAAAAGGAGGAGAAAAAACAGGAATTTAGAAACCCAAATTTTTTGGGGGGGGGAGGGGGGCGCAGAAGAGTTTAATTTTTTTTTTTTTTTTTGGATAATTAATTGGAATTTTAATGATTTAGCTCAAATTAACCCCACTCCTTTCTAGGCTGGTTTTGGGTAGTAAAAATTTTTGGGATTTTGTAGGTTAGCTGAGTTTAATTGTTGTTATCTTGACTGAATTTTGGTGGTTTTTGTTTAGGAAGAAGGGTTTGGTTTTGGATACTAGGGCAACCGTGGCGAAAGTGAAATTAATTGCCTATTTGCCTTCAAAGACGATAAAGGAGAAATAGGAAAGGGAAAACTTAGAATGGTTTGGAGAGGGAGGGATACGTGAAAATCGAATTGGGTTATAATTCAATTCTTGAAAAAAAAAAAAAGAGTCTTTTTCTTTATTTTTTAGTACTACTAAAGTCCTAAATAAAGGGCATAATATACCTCAAAAAAAAAATTAAAGGGCATAATAACAAAATAAGTTTACTCTTCTAAATAGGGATTGATATTTATGGTCGGCTTTTTTACTATTCGTCATTTCTATTGAAATTTCAAATCGCTATTAACTTATTTCTTTTTACCTTTTTTTTTATATCTTTCTGAAATAAACTCCATCAACTCAATTTCAACATTGAAAAAATATAAAAGGTGAATTTAGCATTAAAAATATCGACTTAACTAATTTTATGCAAATTTAAAAAAAAATTTATATATTATGATTTTTTAAAAATAGGTTATAGCTTTAAGTACATATCTAATTCATAATTAATTATAGAAAATAATTTATAGAATTTCTAATTAATATTAGTATTTAAAATTAGTCGAATTTTAAATAAAAAAATTGAAAATTATTTTTTTGAATAAAGGCCAAGTCGCATAAAACGTGCGACTGTACCTAGGTGCAGTTGCACAAAATATGTGATTGTTCCTAGGCCAAGTGGCACAAAATGTATCTAGAATATTTACGAAAATTCATGTAGGTTGCACAAAAATTGTTGAAAAAGCGTTTAGTTTGATGAATTGAGAAAAATCAAAACTTATTTAGAGGAAGGAAAAAAATTATAAATTTATTAAAAAAAGATGATGACAAAAAATATGAGGACAAATAAGAAATGATCAAAAATAATCATTTATATCAAAATCTTAGAGATAAAAGTGGGCACAAATTACCAGCATAGAGTACACTAAAAAGAAATCAAATGTTAATTTTTTCAATGAAAGTTCAACTTTAAAACAGAATAGAACTTTTTTGGAGGATTGTCTATTTGTCTGTGTAGATTACGCCCCTTCAATTTAAATCAACCTTTTTTCAAAAGTTTCTTGTATAAATAATAGTTTTTTTATTGCATAATTTAACATTCAAAATATTGCAACTTAATTAACAATTTGATTAGTAAATCATTAATAATTTTTTAAAACTTATAATATATATATTTTATATATATAGGATCAAATAAGAAAGATTTTAAAATGAGAAGGGTAAAAGAATTTTTTTTGATTTTGTTTGGTTACTATATATACAAAAAAGATACTATGTTATAAATTAGGAAAATTTGCAAATAAACACCTTATAAAACCAGTTTTTTGTAAAAAAAAACACCTTTTAAAATTTTTTTTTGTAAAAAAACATCTTTTAAGAGACTTTTTATTAAAAAAAACACCTTAAATCAGCATCCGGTGACTTTTGTCAACTTTCAGGCGTTGACTATGCCATTTGAGTTCAAAAGTCAACGTTTGAAAGTTGACAAATGGCATAGTCAACGCCTGAAAGTTGACAAAAGTCACCGGAAACTGATTTAAGGTGTTTTTTTTAATAAAAAGTCTCTTAAAAGTTGTTTTTTACAAAAAAAAAATAAAAAAATTTAAGGTGTTTTTTTTACAAAAAAAACTGGTTTTATAAGGTGTTTCTTTGCAAATTATGAACATTTTAAAAATTATTTCATAGTTACTTTTCCGTGTAACATACTTACTTTTACAAGTATGTGTTTTTGGCTCAATCATGACCATTGATGTTTTTTTATTTTAGTGAAATCAAGGGTGTAGAGTCCTTTTTACCCTTTTTATTTTCAACCCTTTCTCAATAGATCCTTCCCTATATATATATATATATATGTATGTATGTATGTATGTATGTATGTATGTATGTATGTATGTATGTATGTATATATATATATATATATATATATATATATATATATATATATATATATATATATATATATATATATATAGAGTCTATTCCCAAAATATTGCAAAATAAAAAAATAATTCCCACTTTACATTATTTGGGAAAGTATTTCCCACAATACCGTCCACGTGGAAAATTAAATTTTTTTTATTTTTTTCCAGATAAAACCGCCATCTCAAGTGGCGGTTTGCCTTAACCACAAAAACGCCATCTGAAGTGGCGGTTTGGTCCAGGTAAACCGCCACTTCATGTGGCGGTTTGCTTGTGACTTTTTTTTTTTTTTTTCTTTCATTTTAAAATAGTGAACGCAACATGCATTAAACTAGTTCAATACCATCTATTCCATAATAATCAATTACGAACCAGATTGTTTTGAAAAAAATAATTATGAAACTAATGCAAAGATATATTACAATTATATCCACGATAAGATCAGCAACAAATTCAGAAGTAAGAAGGGGATGGTCGTCGCTGTAATGTACTGAGCAATCTTGATTATGACCCTTATATCGCACAATCTTAAATGATCCCGTTGCGGTCATAACAGCTCGCATCCTCCATTCACAACCTATATCCTCCGCATTAGTGCATTGGATAACGTACTTTGAAGGCACCGACTCAATTACACGGAAGTTTCTATTATTAGAAATCGCCCATGCTTTAACATTCTTCTTAAGGTGGTCTAAGGAGCTAAACTCTTGCCCTATCCTAAACTCTTGCACTTATGCTTTCATCATTCTTAATCGGGACTAACACATTTTTCCCAGTCACCGGATATTTCATCTCCAATTTTAACATAAAAGAGTTGCGATCACAACCAATTACATCATAGACTTTGCTAACAAACACCTCAAAAGTCGTATTTTGACGATGGATAAACATCACTGTATTTATTCCTCCATTATACCCAACATCGGATCCAGTATAACTTACTTCCCCACCCCAATACACTATAACGGGATAATGATCCATATTCTGCAAATACAAAGTAATAAACTTTCATTGAAGCATATCATCAAACATTTTATATGCATACAAACCAAATCCTAAAATTCAACTACAAATGTGTAAAATGTAAGCTTATATCATGAAAACAAGAGAATTTATTAAACAATCAATGTATTTATAACTTCAATTGAAAACAATAATGAACAAAATATTCAATTTGCAAATTGAAATAAATTAGGGTTATGTTATTACCTTAAATGATGATGAATATGAACAAGTAAAGAAGGAGAAGATGAGAATGTAGTTGATTAATTTAGTTAAATGAGAGGAATTGTGAATATGAAGTAAATGAGAATTGAAGACTTTTTTTTTTTTTAGATAACCGGCAGCAGCGAAGGGAAGGAAGCAAATTTTGTACAGGTATAAAACCGCCACTTCAAGTGGCGGTTTACCCAATTTTTTTTTTTTTTTTTAAAATAAAAAAATTACCAAATCGCCATTTCATCTGGCGATTTTCTTCAATTCCTTAAACAAAACCGCTACCTCAAGTAGCGGTTATATTAAAAATAAAAAATAAAAAAAAATTTTCAAAATAATCCTACGTGGACAGTAAAGTGGGAATTACTTTCCCATTTTAAGGAAAGAGGGAATTATTTTTTTATTTTGCAATATTGTGGGAATAGACTCATATATATATATATATATATATATATATATATATATATATGTATAGGGTCGCGTTCAGGTGCAAACTATGGTTCTATGCGAACCGTGAGAACCAAAAAATATGTTACCTTTTTACAGAAAACGTGCTACTTTTGCATAAAAACTGTGTTACTTTTGTTTTTAAAAAAATCTGGTACTTTTTACCAAATAACAGTAACTGTCAGAAAAAAAATACAAATCCAAAGTAACACGTTTTTCTGAAAAACTAACACCTTTTTATATAAAAAGTAACACCATTTTATGGTTCTTACAGTTCTCATATAAGGATGGTTTTCATTTGAACTTCTATATATATATATATATATAATCTGACAAATAAAAAAAATCTAAATTCACCAAACAAATTCATACCAAGTACATAATCTATTGTCATCAAATTTTATATGAGACGATTTCATGCAAGACATGATTCTAACCCTTAGGGGTGTTTAAAATCGGATATTGGATCGATCTAGATCCGAAAATTCAGTTTTTCAAATAGTGAAAATCACAATCCAAATTAAAATGAATATCCTTTTTTTCGGATAAGATTTCGGATATCTAATTTTATTTTTTGGCTTTTTAAAAAGTATTTTTGCTATTTTACAATAAAAAATTTAAGCTCATTACTGTTTCTTTCTTTAATCAAACTTATTTTTTATAGTTTGAAAAATAAATTATTTTGGGAATATGGTGGACGTATAAAAGTCTAATTTAATTAACAATGAATTAGTTATTCAATTTAGTTGTAGTTAAGAATCCTGAATATTAGTACATTAACAATATAAAAAAAATTTTAATAAAAAATATATATATTTTAGTATCGGATAATTAGAATCAAAAATTTTTAAACACCACAGTAGCCTTTAATGATGTTTTCATTCATTTTATTTTGCTAGGAAATGTCCTTACCACTTAATTTAATCCAATGGTTCAATATTTCTTGATCTTTATGGAAAGTTAATTTGTTCCAAATTTCCATCATTTTTAAATTTTGTGTTCCAAATTGAATAAATGAAGAAAATCAACAAGGCAATTCGTCACCTTCTCTGCCGCTGATTCCAAATTATCAATCAAATAGAGTAATTTGAAGTAAGTGTTGCTTAATCTGGATTCTCAACTTATCTTATCTCTATTCAAGTTTGAATCTCTTCCATTTGTTCTATTTCGCTTATTTCTCGGGGAATTATGCACTTTTTATCATTTCTTTTTGATTTATTTTTGTAGAATTTGTCAACTTTTTAGGGTTTTTATTTGTGTGAAATGCGTCATGTATTTGATGAACTAATATTTTTTAGTGATCTAGATAGAGATTTCATCATGTGATATGATTAATGTAGTTTTAGGTGTTGATTTATTAATGAAATTAGGTCACGATTGCAAATTAGGTTAAACTCTGGGTATTTTATCTAATTACTTTCATTTGAGCTTTTGCTACTTTATAAACAGCGCATACATCTTGGTTAATGCTGTAAGAGATAGAATTAGTGCAATAGTTCGGTGTATGAACCGGAGTTAACCCTAAGTGGCCTAAGATTCGTTTTTAATCGTGGGCTAGCCATTGCCTTTAGCTTTAAAAGTACAAATTTAGATTGAGCTTTTCACTTGGGAGGTTTATTATTCAATTTTTTTAATCACAGGGTTGGCTGAGGGAAGGGAGGATTAGGTGAGAATCAAACCAATACCTTTAACAGGGAAAGTCATACTCATTTCAATTGATACAAGACTCAATTCTTGGTATTCATTGTGATTAAGCTTATGAGTTTGTAATTTGCATCTCAACATTGTAGTGAAAATATAATCTTGTCTTGAATCTATGCGTCACAAGTGATCATTCGACAAAATTAATTTAGCAATGCAGCAAAACCTGATAGATGTTGAGAACATTCTATTTCTTGAGCACAAAAAGCATTTTATCATTCGGAAAGAGTGCTGAGATTTTAGATAAGTTTACAAAACCCTGCATCCTTGGAACTCACGGGACAAAAGTATATAGGAAGAGCTTGACTTGTCAGAAATGTTTATGTTTTGTCTGTGTATTACTCGAGGAGATGTTTTATGTTATCCGGTTTTGTTTGAGCAAATGTCTTCACTGAGAATCTCAAATGTTCAATCAAAAATGCTGTTTTTATCTTGTAGGCATAAGCAAAACATACTTAAGGCCACTGCTCTACTTTTATCTTGTACTTCATGTTCAAATTGGATTGTACTTTTTCTGAATCATATACTCTAGTACTGAAGTTGTATACTCTAGTACTGAAGTTATTAATTTAAAATATCATTGTACACAAAGCAAACAAGGTCTCGAAAATTTTTCTTCCCCCCGGGAAAAATATCCTAGTTTTAGATAGATTGAACCACCAATGGAAGGTTGTAAACTTTGTATACACGAGGTGAAGGGTGGCTTAATCAAAACCAACGACAAGCTTCACCTGAAGTATGTCAATATCCTTGATCTTCTCAAGAAAGAATTTTAACTGAAATGATAAATCACTTCAGTAAAGTAACAAATATAGTAAACATGATTCATCTAAGACAAACTATCTTTAAGAATACACAATCTTCTTAATACAACATTCTTATAAAATGCCCTTGTTCTAAACAACAATGTAAGAGCAACGAAAAAACCCAACAGGCAGACAGATGCTAATATCAAGAAGGATAACATGAAACAGTGAGTAGCAGGATTTATCTTCTCCTGCTTCTTTATCATACAGATAACCAATCACCCAAACTGAGAGAAAGTAAGCTCCCATAGGGGTTGCTATACCAATGGTATTAAAGATAGTACCCATATGCTGGACACCAAATATCTCTGCAGTAATAGTAGGCATGAGACTCCACTGAGCACCAAAACATATCCCAATTAGGATTGTTCCTGTATACAAATTCCTTGAGAAACCCAAAGAAATAATCACATGCCCCGCCATCGTGGTTGCTAGAAAGATTGCAATCATTAGCGGTCTTGCCAAACCTTTATGTTGCAATAATATATCCGATACGTATCCTGCTCTAAAGCGACCTAAGAAATTCCATATTGACCATAGAGAAATCAAGGTGTTGATATTCACCATTTCATAACCCAGTGATTGCCCAAGCTGGCTGATATTGTTTATTCTAGCAAGCCCTGAATCCATTCCGCATGACATGGAAACAAACAACAACCGAAAGTTCAAGCTCCGCATGGCCTGTAAAATATCCATGCTTTCCTCAGCTGGTTCAATGTCGGTGTGAAAACTAGGTAATTCTTCATACTCCTCATTCTTTTCATCCACAAACTTCTCACAATCTTTTAAGTAAATATTATTGGTTGGTGATTCTCTTTCGACTGGCAGTGATTTAGAATCTTCCTCACTGACAGCTTCTAGCGCAATTTTTGGAGGTGAAAGCAGTATCAAAAGCACTATCTGTACTGTAACACGGTGGGCTAATTGTGGGAACTCAACGACATTCTCCAATATGATGATTATAATAAGAAATATAGCTAATACCAAACCAACTAAGGAGAAACGAGTCAGGTACCGGTTGTCAACAGATGATTTACTTGCTGGGTAGATTTTTACAAACACATCAGAGCAAGAGCTACTATAGTGGGCAACAAAGCAAGCATTAGGATGAAGTTGCTCTGGTTATCACTGAAAAATGCTTGATAAACTTGGATAAAGATTGCTCCTGTGAGTCCAAGAATACCCTGCTTATATATAAAGGAAAAATAACTGCAATTCTTGAAAGTGGAAGAAAAGAGTAGTCATAACTCAAGTACGCATAATTGATGACAAATAAATGCTTTTAGGAAAAAGTTAGACTCCTTTCATCTTAGTATAAGTGTCTTTTGGCTTTTGCTAATTATCCTTGTAGCTCCTTTTCTGGACTAATAATTTACCAAATACATGATTCTTTTCAACTTTTTCCATCAAATCAATAACCTTACATTGCTTTGATGTCACTAATTGCCTTCCGTGATCCCTCAGAAAAATTTGAAAAATTATAGGAGTATATAATTACTTCCATTTCCCTTTTTTTTCTTTTCTTTCCCTTTGACCCTTTGATTTTGTCTCTTCACGAGCTAAAACATTAAAAACGGTCCGTGAAGGCCAAAAGGGTAGGTCTCTGAAGGGAGTCTAGTTGTTTAAAATACATTAGTATGGTGATGAACTAAGGTCATTCTTCTCCTATACCCCGGTGAGTTTTTTACTGGCCCCTGTCAGTGAGATATGCAACATATATGCAGATGCCTACAGGTCAATTTATTAAAATTTTTGATGCATATGAATTATATGAAGAGCCTAGCAAACCTGACAGCAATCAAAAAATTTGAAAACAACAATATAAATACCAAGTTACCTTCATGATGCCCACAATAGTCCCACTAGAACCAGCAAAATTTAGCATACTGGTGACAACATTGGCAGTACTGAGAAAAGTTGGACCTTGGGAAGCTAGGAACATGAAAAGGCACATAAGGGGTAAAGGAGGCTGAGGGATGAGTCCAACAACTGCAAGCCATATAAAGAAGTAACCCAGGAAGCATTGGATGGCCCCTGTGAAGAGTACCACCCAGGGCCCGTGGATGCAGTTACAGCGATGAGTTCCATAAGAGGCAGCAGTAGCACTATACAGGTGGCCAGCAAAGACGCCAACATTACCACCGATATCTTTGACAACTGAAAGAGTATCTAGTGTGGACTGGTCGTAGGATTGGGAGGATCTGATAATAGGTGAATAAACACCAAAGACATATATTTCCCCCACGGTGGCTTGTATCCATATGCTTGCGACTGTTGCTACCCATCTATTGTTATTGCTTATACACATTCTTATTGTTCATGATTTCTTTCTTTTAGATTCCTGGGATGTTTTACTGTTTTTCAGAGTGTTTTGTGGTTTTGTCTTTGCTTCCTCTCTATTTTATACTTGGGTTTCTCAAACAAGTATAATACACATACTTGGGTTTGTTCAATTCTCGTTATATACTTAAATAAAACTTCACTTAGCTGTGTAATCGAAGGAGATGTGGAGAAAATCTCTCTTTTCACATCATTGAACCAAACAAATGCCTTCTGCATTCCATGATTGTAATATTATATTATATATTAGCAATTACAGGACCAACGTGAAGCATTTACTAACATTTAATTACTGTATATTGAAATTCTCTTAAAAGTGCAAGGATTTTAGGAGCTTGTTGACTTTTTTCACACGGGAACAAATAACAAACGTAAAACGTTTGAGAATAATGTTGAGAATTTACTGCTCATTTTATTGTTGGTAATTAGAAATTTTATTGTTGGTAATTAGAATGATTTGTAGTTTAAGTTTTTATGATATATATATATATATATATATATATATATATATATATATATATATATTGTTATTTTCATGATAATAAAATTTTGACCATAAAAAAATTATTTACAATTTCAATAACATGTAATAACACCTTTTTAAATGGTAATGTATTTGAATGAATATTGTGAAAAATGTTATTAAGGAAGAACAAGCATTGCCATTAAATTTGTCAAGATATATTTACACTAACATGTCAAGAAAATTAAGAGCACACTTTTATCTCTTTATAAGAAACTACTTAAATGAAAAAATTAACAGCACAAATTTATCTCTTCATAAGAAACTAAATGAAAATGAAAAAACTTGGTGTTTAAAAGATCATAGGTGAAGTTTTGTCATTTAGGCATAATTAGGCGCTACCCATCAAGTGGAGCCTTTTTAATTATTTGGTCAAAAAATGACACTCACTCAACCATGATTTTTGTTGTTGATAACAAAGATCATACTCTTTTGATTCATCTATGTACTTATTTTATCGATCTATTTTTAATTTTCAACAACTGTTAAAAAAACAAAGAAACATAATGACATTATAAATATAATGCATAAGATTCTTAATGTATGCCCCTTATAAATGGAAGCATTACAAATCCAACATTAAAGAATACGCAATCTTTTTAACACAACAGAAGTATAAAATGTCCTTGTTCTGAAAAACAGTATCAAAGCAACAAGAAATCCCAAGAAACTAGCAAAACCCATGATCAAGAAGGATGCCATGAAACAATGAACTCCATAGCAACTCTTATCTTCACCAGCTTGTTTGTCATACAAATGTCCGATCACCCTAACCGAGAGAAAATAAGTACCCAATGGGCTCGCTGTACCAATCGTATTAAAGATAGTACCCATATGCTTAACCCCAAATACCTCTGCACTAATTGTAGGCATCAGTCCCCATTGAGCACCATAACATACCCCAACCAGTATAGTTCCTATGTACAAATTCCCAGAAAAACCCGAAGAAATAATCAAATGCCCGACAGTCATGACTACTAAGGTGGCCGCAACCATAAATGGTCGCGTCCATCTCTTTCGCCTTAGCAGTATGTCAGACAAATACCCTGATCCAAAGCGGCCTAGAAAGTTCCATATTGACCAAAGTGAAACCAATGTATTTATGTTCACCATATCATAACCCAATGATTGTCCAATTTGGCTCATATTGTTAATAGTAGCAAGCCCTGAACCCATTCCACATGACATAGATATGAAAAGTAGCCAGAAATTTAAGCTCTGTAATGCTTGTATAATACCCATGTTTTCTTCATCTTTTTCAGCCCCAAAATTTGTAGGATCATTTAAGGAATCAGTGTCGGGTAATGGTTCGGTTTCTGTGAGTAGCGGTTGAGTTTTTTCATTGTGGGTAGATTCTAGAGCAATTTTAAGAGGTGAACAAATCAAGATGACAAGAGCGAGGAGTACAAGAAGGCGTGCCCATTGAGGGAAATCAATTACATGTTGTGATATGATGATGATGATGAGAAAGACAGCTAGAAGGAAGGAAATTAAGGAGAATTGATCAAGTTGTTTTTTGTCATCTGATTTGCTTTTTGGGCAGATTTTTACCAGAAACATGAGTAAGAATGTGAGTGTATTTGGCAGGAAAGCTAACAATAGGATGAATGCGCTCTGGTTTCCCTTGAAAAATGCTTGATAAACTTGGATTAAAATTGCACCTGTAAGTCCTACATATCCCTGTCCATTTGCAATGAAAAACCCATTGTATTATCAGCTCGTTATATTATTAGCCCATTTCTCTAATTGACCACTTTAAAATTATAAGTGATCATGTTAACACACTAGCGGCCCTTTTGGTAATTGGTATTTAATGGCGGGAAACTGGGAATAGAAATGATTTATAGTGTAAATTTTCACGATAAGTATTATGTTATTCCTATGGTAATGAAAGTTTGGTCATTAAAAAAATTTTTCGTTACAAATTTTCATTACCGCTTAATACCACATGTTCAAATGGTAATACATTGGAATGAATTTTGTGAAGAAAATAAGATTGTTGAAGAAGTAGAAACATGACCATTAAATTTATCAAGAGCTATTCGTTTCAAAAAATTACACTAACTTTCCATAACAATTTTTAACATTCAGTACTGATTAACAAATGGACTGTACATAAATCAGCCTAATAAAGATAGTCGCACCATGATCGAGATCGTGTCATTTTAAGAAATTGCACTTATTTTAGTTTATTGTGAAAATAATATCTTATTTTAATATTATGCATGTCATGATTAAAGTAAAGACAAAAGGATGAGGTGAATATGCCTGGGTATGAAGCGAATATGAGGCGAGGAGTATAAGGTTAGAAACAGAATCGTGATAAATATATCTAATTATAATAGTGGATATGGATGGACCATGACTAGTATACTTTCTCTTTTAAAGTCTTTTTAGTCGTAACACGGAATCCGGAATACTTCATCATGATACCCAAATATGTAACCCGCCTATAGAAAAACTATGAGCAGAATCTAAGAAAAAAGGACGGCTGCAACTCATACCCAATAAAGAAGAGCGCGGCCAAAGACTCAGGATTACTAATTTACCCAATGAATAATTATAATGTCTAAAGAAGGAATACTAATTACTATTTTGTCTCCAAATTATGCGTTCAATGAATAATTATAATGTCTAAAGAAGGAATACTAATTACTATTTGTCTCCAAATTATGCGTTTCAAAAAATACCAGAAAATTAAATCCTAAATTTAAATTTGTATTTTAGCCTTAAACAATTACAATGACAAAAATAATACACAAATTACCTTCATGATCCCCACAATTGTACCGCTATAATGAGGAAAATTCATCACACCAGTGACAACAGTAGAAGTACTAAAAAACGTCGGACCATGAGCAGCTAAAAACATGAACAAGCACATCAGATAAACAGGAGGCCGAGGAATCCACCCAACAACTGACATCCACATTAAGAAATAACCCAATAAGCATTGCACAGCTCCGGCGGCCAGGACTACCCAAGGCCCACGAAAGCTGCACCAGCGCCGTGCTGTCGCTGGTGCAGTCGGTGAGGACACGACGAGCGGGTATAGAAGTCCTGAGAGTACACCAACATTAGCACCAATGTCTTTGAACACAGAAATTAAGTCGTGTGGATTGATCGTAGGATTGTGAAGATTTGATGATGGGTGAATATACACCAAATGTGTAGGTTCCGCCTGCGATTGACTGTATCCATATACTTGCTACCGTTGCTATCCATCTGTTTCCTGTGTTCGTCATATACATATTTAAAGGTAGTTAGTTTCTGTAGTGTTATTTTTGTTTGGTTTGATTTGGTTGAAGCGGAAAATACCAAAAATTGGTTGAATTTCAAACATGTAAGTAGACTTTAAAAATGGTTGTTTTATATTACATTTCCGTTTTCAAATGCTTACAACTAGTTTTAACATGTTACGTGAGAAATTGTCATCATCGGTTGCAGTTTTATGAAACGGTGGAAGTTTACTGAGAAAGGATAGAGATGAATGTGAAGAGATGACATTATTGTGGTGAGGGTGAGGATTGAAGGTGACTAGACTGGTTGTATTCATTAGTGTGATTGGTGTAAAGGAAAAGGCAGGTACTTGTCATTCTGTCAATACCATATTGTATGTAGGTGGTGGGTATGAAGTCGTACCTGCCCCATACCCCACCCTACCCCACCCAACCCCACCCAATACACCCTATATCTATAATTTACTAATATATATCAATTTTATTTTTATAAAAACTATTGACATAAAATTAAGGATATTAATTTTATTTTATTACATTTTATGGTTTAAACAAATTAGATGTACAATTAAATTTTTAAGGATTTATGAAGAATATAACGCGGACTTAGAGTGATGTGAGGTGGGAATAAAGTGGATATGCCCATGATGGGTATATTCAGTTGGACATAGTGGGTAATAATGAGTTTGAATGCATACCTAGGTGGACATACGTGGATATAAAAATTTAACCGTCATAGGTGGTGGGTATGAAAAATTTTAGGTGGATATGAATAAAAAATAGAGCATAACGCATTTATTCGCTCATTTTGTCATCTCTATTTATATTTTTACATTGTCTTAAGTTTTCTATCAATTTTTAAGATAATGTATAGTCACATGAAATCTGAATCTCATCTAAAAAATAGTCAAGTGAAATCTTATTAAATTTATTTAAAATGAAACTTTCAAATACCAACTTTTTTATATATGATATTTACATATAAGTAATAAGATTTAAATATTATTTAAAATTGCTTAAAAAACCTAACATTGCATTTAGATAGGATATACATGAAGTATTTCTCAACCTTGATTTTCTTTTATTTATTAATATCTTTTGAAATCGATTTATTTATATGCTCAATAAAAACAACCTGTTTTGTATGAGACTGTCTCACGATGAGACGATCTCAAAACAAGAAGTTCATAAGCTAAAAATTTTTATTATTGGACTATTTAACCCAGAAATTCGTAAATAAGACCGTCTCATACAAAAATTTGTGCAATAAAAATAAGTGGATAACAATAAATAATTCAAATCTATCAAAATGAATAATTCTTGCAACTCTAGACTTGCAAACAATTTTTGAAAAAAAAAACCAACTCTGAACATTTTGTAAAACTCTTAATTTTCATAGACATTTTTTTTTCATTTACATATTCAAATTTTAGTAACCTTTATAAATCTTCCAAAAGTTTTCATAACATTTTCTCTCATACTATTATATCACGGTCACCCACCTAATTTTCTAAATCTTAATCGTAATAATTTAATTATTACTCGAAACATTTTACTAATGAAAATACACAAAATTTTAGGTGAGATCCGTTTATTTATTTATTTATTTTTATCCATTTTAAGACTCAAAAATCAATTCTAAGACCGAAAAACCAATTTTAAGTTTTAGCATTCACATTTTAAGTGATGAAATTCAACAATATCAATAAGTCAAAAGCTAACTCCAAAACTTAAAATTGAGCAAATTGCTAATCAATTTGATATGTTTACCTATTCAATTAATTCATTTATATAGTTCAGCTAGTCTCTTGAGAGATCGTTTTTTTTGAAAAACAACTCTCAAACCACCCATTAAAACTAAATGTCTACTTATATTATTCTTAATGCTTACTTATTGCATTCTTAATGCCTACTCACAATATTTTAAATGCCTACTTACATTATTTTTAATGTCTATGTATAATATTTTAAAAAATATATAATAAATTGACCCAATTAAAAATTATTTTTTAAAAAGACCATCTCCCATAAGAATTTGTGTTTATAGTTTAATTGCTCTCTTGAAGAGTTGCTCACAAATCTCAATCTCAACCTGTTCTATGTTACTGTTATGTATGAACCATAACACACCAGGTTCTTCATGCAAAACCAATGGTTTCCCACGTGAATGACTGTTGACAGTTTCTAAATTACCCTACCAAGCACACTACCAGTCACTATCCAAAGAGAATTCCTATACGATAGATTGATTATTTTATTTTAGTGCTCTTATCACAACAACGATAGAAATTTTTTTATTAATTAACTAATGATTTTCAAATCACTCACAAGTAACAAATTTGAACAATTTGAAATCTCTTGAGGCATGTTTATACACGACAAAAGGGATCAAGTGGGAATTTTTTTTAACTCCTGGAAATGACATAATTAATATTTGAAACTCACTTAAATTGAATATAAATAATGTTTAAGAACTAAAAAAGTCAAACTAACAGAATAAAATTAAGTAAAGGTGCAAATAAAATAATTAAAATAATTATAAAAGAAGTAGAATAAAAATGGATACAAAATATACTCCTAAATGAGAAAGGAGGATAGTTTCCTTCATTTGGAGGAAAATATTTTTCCATCCTCCATTGGAGTAAATTTAAAATAATGGAATTAATTGCTATTTTATTTATTTTTTATTAATTTCTAACCAGGGGAGGTTCTGAGTATGTTCAATATGTTCGACCGCATAGGGCCTCGAAAAATTGAAAGTCTCAAATTATATTATATAGTATATGTTAAGTGTTTAAAGATACAAAATTATTAGAAAAATATAATTTTTCAAATTGCACAAGGTCTTTAAAGAATTTTCTAATTTTTGACCTACCCCTATTTCTAAGTAATTCTTCCACATTTCTAATAATAAAATTATTTTAATCTTGTGAGATTAGTGAGAGTTCTCATTAATTGTGAGGAATTGTTTGAAAATTCTCAATTGAAGCGTTGTATTATTTGTCGTTGATGATAATATAAGGGTAAAAAAACTCTCTAAAAAAAATATAAATCTTTATATTTCTATATCATTGGTACCATCTAAAATTTTTGTTTTTTTTTCTAACACAACATAATAATAATGTCATTTATTCATCGATAGTCTCTTAAATTAAAAAATTTACTATTAAAAATAGCTATATTAAGTTTTGTCCAATTCAAATTTGTGGCTAAGAAAATCTCCTTTTTCTCTAAAACTATTTAGTCACATGAATAATTAACCTTTGTTTATGATAGAAATGATAAATAATGAACTATTTAGTCAAAGGAATAATTCAAATAGTTCCAAGGATCAATGAAAATAACCATTTTATAAAGATTACGTACATTCGACCTCTCAATAGCATGGAGGTAATAAAATATTGTTATTATGCATAATGAAAAGACTTCAATTGAAACCCCATTTATGTTTGTTGATCAGAGAAATGATATAAGACTCATCATCACACTCAATGCTTGCCATTAATAAGAAACAAGACTGATACGTCCAATTAACCTGTAAATTTCAAAGAATATATAATCTTCTTACACCATACTCAGTGTATTCCGCTCATAAGTTAAAAGACTGATACATCCAATTAACCTTTACAATCTCAAAGAATATGCAATCTTCTTAAAACAACAGAGTTATAAAACACCCTTGTTCTAAAAAACAATGTCAGAGCAACAAGAAACCCTAAAAAGCTAACACAAGCCAAAATCAAGAAAGATGACATAAAACAATGAACACCATAACAAGTATTATCATCACTTCCCCTTGCTTCCTTATCATAAACATACCCAATTACCCAAACTGATAGTATATAAGTCCCAATAGGACTAGCTATACCAATAGTGTTAAAAATTGTACCCATATGTTTAACACCAAAAATCTCAGCAGTAATAGTAGGCATAAGACTCCATTGAGCACCATAACAGATTCCTACCAAGATAGTTCCTATGTACAAATTCCCCGCGAAGCCCAAACAAATAATCAAATGTCCTGCAGTCATCGTTGCTAGCGTAATAGCAATCATAATTGGCCTCGCATAACAATATTGGCGTAACAATATATCCGACAAATAACCAGCTCCAAACCGGCCTAAGAAATTCCATATCGACCAAAGGGAAACCAATGTATTAGTCTTCACTATATCGTAGCCTAGAGATTGCCCTATTTGGCTCATGTTGTTGATGGTTGCGAGTCCTGACCCCATCCCACATGACATTGAGATGAACAACAACCAAAAGTTTAGGCTTTTTGTCGCGTCTACAATATCCATGCTTTGTTCGTCTGGATCATTGTCATCTGATGTACTAGGGAGTTTTTTGTACCCGATTTTTTCTGCCTCGGCATAAAGATTTTGAGGTGATGAGTCTTTTTCGACACAAATTTGGTTGGAATTTTCTTTGGTTGTGACTTGTAGAGCGATTAGAAGAGGTAAAGAGAGCAGGAATAGAAGAATTGCAACTGTGATGTAGTGTGCATATTGTGGGAATTCGACGAGGTTTTCAGATATGATTACGATCATGAGAAACGCGGCTAGAGTAAGGGCGACCATGGAGAATCGATTGAGGAACATTTTGTCATGGGATTTGCTATCTGGGCATATTTTTACTAGACACATGACTGAGAAAGTTACTGTGCTTGGTAATAAGGCTAGGATTAGGATGAATGTGCTCTGGTTTCCCTTGAAAAATGCTTGGTAAATTTGGATTGTGATTGCTCCTGTAAGTCCCAGAAAGCCCTGCAAATGTTATATATAGATTAATGTCATTAATGTCGTTTAGTATTAGAAGATTGTATGTGTACTGACCCAACTCATGTGCCAGTTTTTTTTGTTACATGTTACACAATTTAATAATCTAATGAACAGGGCCTGCGAGTCATAGTCTAGGTAGGCCTAGGTCTCCCTTGATCTATTCTATATGGTCAACCAAAACCTTAACTTAATGGTTGATACCCCAATATATATTATATACTTTATCAGGCCCTCTCATACAAATTCCCTTTAAGCTAAAAATGTGAATAATCATTTTTACGACAACTGCATGACTCAACCCTATTACAAGAGAAAGGAGTGGAAATATTATAATTGTTAGAGTATATAACATATCATGGGGCCTCAACACCAGCTTAAGCTTTTGGTTGAAGTGGTTTCCTTGATATGGTATCAAAGCCAACATGATGAGAGGTAACGGGTTTGAATTTCAATCACCCCTCTTTTAAAGTGGAAGATTCAACAACGGGTATAAGGAAGGCCTGTGTTACATCCACACTTCTAGCCCAAAGGGCTCTCGTGTGAGGGACGTGTTAGAGTATATAACATATAATGGAGCCTCAACCATCAGTTTAAGCTTTTGATTGAATTGGTTTCTTGATATGGTATTAGAGCCAACATGACGAGAGGTCACGAGAATGAATCTCAATCACCCCTCATTTTAAAAGTGGAAGATTCAATAACGCATATAAGGAAGGCCTGTGTTGCGTCCACACTTTTAGCCCAAAGGACTCTCGTGTGAGGGGCGTGTTAGAGTATATAACACATCATGGAGCCTCAACTATCAACTTAAGCTTTTAGTGGAGTTGATTTCTTGATAATAATACTCCTTGAATCAAAGATCTTACTTACCTTGAGAATCCCCACAATAGTGCCATTATAATCAGGAAAATTGAGCACACCAGTAACAACATTAGCAGTACTAAAAAAAGTCTGAGCATGAGCAGCTAAGAACATAAACAAACACATAATACCCACAGGTGGTCTAGGAATAACACCAACAACAGCAAGCCACATAAAGAAGTAACCCAAAAAGCATTGGATAGCCCCAGTAGCAAGTACAACCCAAGGTCCATTAAAACACCTCCATCTCCAAGACCCAGATGAGGTAGCTCTAGCAGCATAAAGAAGACCAGAAAGAACACCTGCATTTGCACCAATATCTTTGAAAACAGAAACAGTATCAAGTGTAGATTGATCATAAGATTGGGATGATTTTAACACAGGGGAATATACCCCAAAGGCGTAAGACCCGCCCATTGTTGCTTGAATCCATATGCTTGCTACTGTTGCTATCCATCTGTTGCTAAACATGTTTTCCATTGGGTTTTGGTTTGTGTGACATTAAAATGGTTTGTGAATTTGGGCATTTAGTTTTTTCTTGGTTGGTGGAAGAATTCTTGATTGTGTTAGTTTGATTGGTTGTTGTTCCCACGTTGTGGAGAATTATATTGATAAATTAGTGTGATTTGATCATATCAAGATATGAAAAATCAGGAAATATATCTGTTTTTATGACTGTTCAAATAATACTCATATTATGAGTCAGATTAGCGTGTTTCCAAGTTGTTCAGCTAGTTTATATTATATATAGAGGGTGTGGATGATCCGCATAAGAATTGATTTATTGGTAATGATCGTACATGAGATTTCACTGGATTTCACTGAGTTGGTTGTCACAAATGTATTGTTCATCTTGCTCCTTTATGGACAAGCTCGATCATTCCTTATTTTAGCATGTTTCCAAGTTGTTCAACTAGTTTTATATATGGAGCACGTGACTAATCCCTACGAGAATTCATTTATTGTGTACGATCGTACATGAGAATTCACTGGATTTTGTTGAGTTGGTTGCCACAAATACATAGCTCATATTGCTCCTTTATCCACAAGTTCATTTCTTATTTTTAGTGTGTAATTTGGTATTTCAATATCTAATTAAAGACTATTCTAATATGAGACCATCTTAAATGATAATAACAACTTCGACCTTCAAGTCAAATTGATAGAGAAAACTAAAGTAACAATCTATCGATCCATAGACCATAATGGTATTAGATGTCATCACGACAATGAAGTGAGTGACAATTGTTCATGGGCGTGCTACCAGCCATGCTCAACCCACTCGTCTACAAAAACGAGCAGTTTGAACAATATTTATAAAAAATTTAAATTTTGGATTGTGTACTCGTCCTCTAAGATATACAGGCAGGTAACGATACAAAAATAATATCTGATGGTAAATCCGACCATATGGTTATATTTTAAATATTCAATTTGATATTTTCAATTTAAAAAAATATGAGAAAATATAATACTTCAAGAGCATACTGCTTAGCCTCTAAATTAATAGTCTGGATACTTTAAAAGTCCAACAGTGTGGACAAATTTTTAAGGTTTTATTTTAAACTATTAAACACCAAAATTAAAGTCTAAAAAACACTAGACATTACTTAATAATCGTATTTCACATTTACTGTGAATTCCACCTGCTAAGAAAAAAAAGCGACAAAAAATATAGATCTAAAATGACAAACGGCATTCATCAAATTTGAGTCCATAAATAAATTTTTATAAACATTATCTAAATTTGCGCATGAAACACCTATATACAATGAACCTGCAACAGATAAGCGCGTCAAATTTGCGTGCTTACTTAGCTTGTACTACAATCCCTTCATCAACATTTATCCACCCACTTTGTTCGCACACACCTGCAATATCCCAATATGATGGTGAAGTATATTTAAAAAAAAATTATAATCCACCTCGTTGCTATAATCGACCCCCAAATTTTTAGGAGATAGAATTTGATCACAATCGTCATCATCAACTCAATTTTCATGGATAACACCATCAACAACAGATGGGTTTCAACGGCATCAAGTATATGGATTCAATCAACAACTGGTATGTCCTACGCCTTTAGCATTTACTCTACCGTTCTCAAATCCTCTCAATCCTACGATCAATCTACTCTTGATACTATCTCCGTCTTCAAAGACATCGGCGCCAACGCGGGCGTACTCTCCGGCTTACTCTACGCCGCCGTTTTAAACCGCCGAAGCCTGTGCTGTTACGGAGGTCCATGGGTTGTCCTAGCATTTGGGGCTGCCCAATGTTTTTTGGGGTATTTCTTTATGTGGCTTGCTGTTGTTGGGTATATTGCGCGGCCTCCTGTGGTGGTTATGTGTGGGTTTATGTTTGTTGCAGCACATGCCCAGACTTTCTTTAATACTGCTAATGTTGTCACCGGTGTTGAGAATTTTCGGGATTTTAAAGGAACGATTGTTGGTATTATGAAGGTATTTCTTTTATGGGGTTATTTGTTTTGATTATAAATGCGATTATGGTTGTCGATTTTGGTTAGATTGGAACAATAATTTAAAGATATTGATTCATAAATTTCTAGTGCTTTCATTGTTAATGTGTCTTGTTATCATTTGCAAATGAGTACATATAGTAATCAATTTGATTGATAAAGAATTGAAATTTTGAGGGTTGTAAATTTGTTGGTTGCTCCTTTCATTGTTTTAGTCCCTACTCTTTGATAAGTGCATATGCACCGCTTAATGAGTTATTATCTGTTTTTGCATTATCATTCAAAATTGACAAGATTGTTATGCTATAATCATAGAAGTATAAAATGACTAGTTGAGAAGTTGTGCTTTTGAGTGATTGATTATAGAGAATATGAAAAGTTAGCTGTGTTGGTGAAATGGCAACAATCAAGGACTAGAGGAAGTAGATTGTAAGAGGTTGTTTTTGAGTGACCCTTACTGGACTATGGACTATGGAGTTTCTCAATCTGTGGCTATCAACAACATTTTATTTCCGCAATGTCATAAAATGGCTTCTATGATCTGGGGTTTTTGCAGGTCAAATGTAGTGATAACAAAGAGGTTGTTTTTGAGTCACCCTTAATAGCAAACATCATATGTGACTTCACATAAGAAGTGTACATGATTAATGAGTCATTTCTCAATCTGTCATTATACCAAGGCATATTAGTGTATGGCCTCTCACTACTCTGTAGATTAGATATGAGTAATATGACTTCTGTTTATAAAAGCATGTTGGGAATCAAAGGACTCCTAGCTCTCCACGTCAGCTATCCATGTGCTCACATAAGCAATCCATGTACAATCCCAAGGAACACAAAAGTTAGTTAGACTCTTGTAACCAACTTCTACTTTGTATAACAGAAAGTTGTTAGCTGTATATCCTTAGTTCTTAGTCCTTTCTTGCTCATTACTTACTCTTGTATATATATCCTCATTGTTGTACTTGTATTCTTCACCAATTCTATCAATGAAAGATTGCATGATTAAAGATTGAATTGAGTCTTGATATTGAATCTTGCTGAGTTTCAACAAAGCATGTATATGTTGTTTGATTAGCCATGTATGTAATGTGTTTATATTGTCCCCTTTTTCTATCAGGGTTTTCTTGGACTAAGTGGAGCAGTCTTAATTCAAATTTATCAAGCATTTTTCCGGGAAAGTCCAAGCACCTTCATCCTAATGCTTGCATTTTTGCCAAGTGTAGTCTGTTTTTCACTTATGTTTTTGGTTAGAGTTTCCCCAGGAAGCAGAGTTGATGACAAAAAATACTTGAATAATTTCTCTGTAGTCGCCCTTGTTCTGGCTGCATACTTAATGATGATCATTATCTTGGAGAACATTTTCGTGTTCCCACAATGGGCACACCTAGGTACTCTTGCTGGCCTCTTGATATTGCTTCTTTGGCCTCTTAAGATTTCTGTAGAGGCTGTTGGTAAGGACAAAACTTTTGCACTACCCACAGAAAGGGATCCATTACTCTATGCTATAGATCCTAATGAGCACGAAAAAATCAGAGGGAATGATGAGTTACCTGGTAATTCCAGTGATGTTCCACCCGTCACACCAAACATGAATCTGTCAGAGGCAGTAAAGAGCTTGAATTTCTGGTTGTTGTTTATGGCTATGTCATGTGGCATGGGATCAGGGCTTGCCACAATAAATAATATGAGCCAAATAGGGCAATCACTTGGCTATGATACAGTGAAAACCAATACATTGGTTTCATTATGGTCCATATGGAATTTCCTGGGCCGTTTTGGGGGAGGATATGTATCTGACATCTTATTACTGCGAAACGGATGGCCTAGACCGTCACTGATGGCAATAACTCTAGCAATTATGGCGGTTGGACATGTCGTAATTGGTTCCGGGTTTATGGGCAATTTATACGTGGGGACTATCGTGGTCGGGATTTGTTATGGAGCACAGTGGAGCTTGATGCCTACCATCACTTCAGAGATATTTGGCATTCTGCATATGGGTACCATTTTCAATACCATTTCGATCGCTAGTCCTCTAGGAACTTATTTCCTCTCTGTTTGGGTAATTGGACATATTTATGACAAAGAAGCTGGGAAAGATCATTCTTGCTACGGTGTTCACTGCTTTGTGGTATCCTTCTTTACGTTGGCATTCGTTAGCCTTCTTGGGTTTCTCATTGCTCTTGCACTGTTTTTCCGAACAAGGGTGTTTTATAGATCTATTGTGCTAAAAAGTTTAAGTCATTCTCTGAGAAGCTAAAGCACAATTTCGTTGGATCGTGTTCTCTTTTCCCCGAAAGAAATGCTAAGGGCTGCTCTTGCAAGCATTTCTGTTTACAAGGGGAAGTTTATTGTGCTGACAAGTTCAGCCTACCATTGTTTTGTTAAGGAAGAAAAGCTTCCTGCTGTTTATAGCTGTATATTATGAAGATTGCCTTAATATCTGCAACAAATGAAAGATGCAAAAAACGAGAGGTCGTGTTCGAAATTTCAGACATTAATCCCACTTTGGCTTTTGTCCTTTTTTTTATTGGCCGATTCTGCTAATAAATTTCGTCAAAAATGTACACAACAGTTTCGTATTACCCATTTTCAGAATCAGGTTTGCTACACTTTGGTGTTCGCTCGATCACAAGCTAATGACATTCATCATCTGACTGCTCGTGGTTGTGCTTTTGTGAATTGCTTCGTGAGCATGTATGTATATTTTGTTGATGTTGTGTTTAGTTTCCTAGAAAGAATTCTTGTGCTATTTGGGCACTGTTTGATTTGTGTTGATACAAAGAAGACTGTTTTCTGGATGTTATGCGGAAAATCACATTTAATTGATTTTACTATTAAAAACAGCATTTCAAGTTAACAGTTGAAGTTTTGAGATGGAATAAATTGAGACTGCTGGATTTTATATAACAATTTTAAGCTAAGCCGACCAATTCCCTACAAAAACTCGGTTCGATTTGAATTGCCAATCAATTCCTTACTAAAGCTCGGTCCGAGTTGAATTGTTGTACGTGCTTATATATATGCATGTGCTATAAGTGTATCCAACAAGAGCGCATCCAGTTCTTGATATTAGAGGATAGAAAAGATGAAAGGGCATAACCATTGACGTCTGTGGTTGTGTGCAAGAGGCAGATGAAATCATGGAAGAGGCGGAAGGAAGACCTATCAATAAGGTTTATGTTCATTTATTAGTTTAGGGCTTGGGCTATAGGTTTTATTTTTCATATTTGTTGGGCCTATCCATTGTACTAGCTATTAGTTTTCACTAATTCTTTATTGAGCTCGTCTTACTGTGAAGCGATTTTAATTGGATCAGCCGATTAGCCCAAATTATTTTAAAAAATTATTTTCTGTACAAGTGTGAATTCAGATTTTATTGTTTTTTTTACTAATGGGCTGCTTATATGAGCTTATCTCACAGTAAGACAATCTCATACAAGACTTGCTGATTAATTTTTTATTTATTAGGCCTCTTACGATGGAAACATCGGTTCGACCCGTGATTAGGGTAGATAGCTTGGTGATTTTGAAGGGTGTTAGATCTTGAGTTATCTTTGTGAAAGACCTTCACACGGTGAGATTAAGACAAAAAGTCTATAAGCTAAAAGTTTTATTATTGGGTTGGGCTATTTAATCCCATGTATATGGGGTACATCTCATGTTGAGACGTCTTATAAAAATTTGTGGTTACGTTTTTTGTTTCTTCCGAAGTATCTCCTTATGCTTTATATGTATTTTTTTATCCAATATAACTTAAATTTACAAAAAGTAATATTTTAATTGATGGAAAATAGATAAATTAATCATTAGAAAATAATTTTCTCTAAAAATATTATAGAACATATTATTTCAGTATTTCCTAATAAAGAAAAAGTCGCAATTATTTTGAAATGGAGAGTATTTTTTTAGTTTATTGACATTAGTTACTTTTGTTTCTCTAGATCTGGCCCAGTTATGCAGTAACGTATGTATGCTCAAGCTAACACAGCCCATTGCATAGAAAATTGGTGAAACTCCCACTTAGCTATCACTTGATGAGTTGATTCTTGAATCATGAATCTCTGAAATCAAATGAATCATGTAGAAGTAAACCATATAAGTAGTATGTTAAAGATTCTATACTCTTTGCACAGTAACGAACAGGATTACAGCAGCATGCATTGAGCGTGAAATATATTCCATGGTTTTTAAAGTACGTCTTTTACCAAATCGAATATTACTGATTCACTGCCGACACTCGCGCCTATTTTTGGTGCAGCTACTGTATTATTTTTAATTTTTTTATTACAGATAAGTTAAGGAAAGAAGAGGTTTTCTTCAAATCAAACTCATAACTTTACATGAGAAAAACAATGCTTACTCCTACCCAAATATTGTCTAATTGAGTAATTGTACAAACAAAATGTAATAAAAGTGTGATAGTGTAGGTTATATATGTTATATCTTTATGTACTCGCTTAGTAAATGTTTGGAGGCTCTCAAATTTGGTACATTATGGGATTTCCTATGTGTTCGATTGTTTCTAATCTGGTGGTTGAGCCCTCAAAATATGTTTTATATTTTAATATGTCCTCTCAAACGAGAGTACTTTGGGCTAGAAATGTGATGCAATACTTGCTCTTCTCATACATAACTCTAAATATTTCACTTAAATAAAGGGTGGTTGATATTCAAACACGTGATGTATTGTCACGCTGGCTCTGATACCATATCAAGAAACCAACTTAACCAAAAAATTATTACAAATTCTTCATTAAAACCGTCTTATTGTGACACGGCTTAATATAGGCTAACCCAATTTCAATTTATTAAAAATTAAAAAATAAAAAATTTAGATGTAGTTTAAAAAAATTTTAATATAAATAATTTGAATTGCTTGTATGGGTCTCTCTCACGATAAGACGGTCTCACTTGCTAAAAAATTATTAAGACCTCAAAATATGTGTGTCATATACTCCTACATTTATAAACTCTTTCTTAATTATGTACTATTTTCTACGCACATATTAATAAATATGTTCTATGTGTGGAGGGTAGCAACAAGTATATAAGTTTAATTATTTTATTAACAGTCCCCCACTAACGTAGTGTAGGAAACAAAGAGTAAACCGCCCCAAATGATGTTGAAAGGTTGAAAATTAATTTTAGTAATAAATGGGATTTTAACAGTGAGCATGGCTGAGAACGTGTATGAATGAGCAATGCTCGTGGCTACCACCTGCACAACACACTTTCCCATCAACAATAAAGTATTCATATACATACCAGAATCAACATTATATTTTAGGAATGAAATGAATGAAGATTTTAACGAATCAAAACTCATGTACGGTATTCTAATACTCCCTTCCTTATTTTTTAATTTTCCACTTTGGGTTTTTCCACAAATGTTAAGGAAGATATAATTTTTAGGTTGTAGTGAGTATTATTTTAATTAAATAGTAGTGTGAAGTAATGATTGTATTGGAAGTATGAGGTTGGTATTATTTTAATTAAATAGTATTGTGAAGTAATGATTGTATTGAAAGTATGAGAGAGAAAATAATTATAAATAAAAGAAAAGGGATACATGAAAAGAAAAGGGGGGGTTTTAAGGGGTAAAAGTGGGATAAAAACTTTCTAAAAATAGAAAGTATTCTAAAGTGGAAGAACTTTTGAAACTACCCGTTATAGTAATGTGGAAGATCAAAAAAGAACGGAGGGAGTATCATTTATATTCGTACTTACGTTCTGTCTTTGAAATTTGCTATAATTTTTAGAAAAAAAAAATAATTTTAAAGGTTTTATTTTTATTTGAATTCTTACCTTTAAATTATTACTTTAAAGTTTCATATTTAATTAAATTTGCTTTTGAAAAATAAAATTGATTAATTAAAAAATATGAATATTCTACATGGTAGGCATGAACTTTTAACAAAAAGCCAATGGTAGCAATTCAAAAAAAAATCCACTAAATAGCATTGTACTTTTAGAATTTTACAACTTAAAGTATAATTTAACGTTTTTTGGACATTAACGTTACGACAGCTTAAATTCCAAAAGTAGAATGCTATTTTGTGGAATTTTAAGGAAAAAAGGTTACTGTATTTTAATGAAAAAGACAAGGGTAAAAATGAAATTTCACAACTTGACGTATAATCTAACACTTTTTGATTGTTAATGTTACGACAACTTAAATTACAAAAGTACAAGGCTATTTTGTGGATTTTTTTTTAAGAACTGTCTTTTACAAAAGTTCGTTTTTACCATGTAAAAACATAAAAAAATAATTGTTCTCCTTCACTAAACCCAACTCCAAATAGTGATATTTGAAACATGTCATTTTTAAGTCTAGAATCTCAATTTTCAAGTGAAGAACCGAATAGTTCGTTTAGGTTTCTAGTTGAATACAAAATTGGCTAGTCAAACCATAATGTAAAATAAATAATTCCAACCATTTATTTAATAGGAATCAACTTCCTAAATATCTATATTACAACAAGTTTTTTTTAAGACAAATTCTAATAAGTTTTCTCTTGTACAAATAGTTTTAGTTTAGTTTAATTCAGTTAAAAATAACTTATTTTTAATTGAAAATCATTACTATTTAAAATGTTGGGACATTATGAGTAAAGTAACAAATAGTTTGTGTGGGTGAAAAAGAGTGCATAGAAGAGCAAATATGATGACTAATTGAATAAAATATTTATAATCAGCCAAGTAATTGGAGACATTTTCTTCATTTTTGTGACAAAGTTAGATTTTCCCTACCTTCATTTTCTATTTATTTATAGTTCTACAAAGAACTCAATTATTTAATGCTTGTTGGGGTCTTAGCATAAATTAAACATTACATTTTATTTATTTTAAAATTTTCAAAATCCAACAAAGATTAAAAAAACCTTCAACAAATAAATATCATGATTATTTATTTCTATTTAAAATCAATTTCATCTTTTTACGAAATTCTTGTAATAATTTTTGTGTTCAAAATATATTAAAAAAGAAAAGTCATTTCTTAAACTTTCTTAACCCTTGGAAAACCCAACAAGAGAATTTTAGGGTTTTATTTGTTCCCTCTAACGGCCGGCCATATTCTCATAATCTCATTGTCATTGGCATCATGAGATGGTTCGTGACATGGGGTGTTTGTACATGACTTTTGACTTAGCTTTTTGGTTGATTATAAAGAAGCTGCTCCAGTTAATTTTTGATTTGTTAGTTCACTTTTTCTCTAATAAATTATCAACAGTCAATACTCGAATTTACTAAACATCTCCATAAACAGCTGATTTTCTCAGCTAGCTTAAAAGCCAACATTAACAGCTAACATTTTCAGCTGGTCAAACAAGCCAACTAAAAAAGCCAACCGCCAGCAGCCAACAGCCGATTGCCATACACCCCCTAATCTGTAGCAAGAACCTCTCATAGTTGGGACTATTAATGATTAAAAATTTTGGATTATCAAAGAGAAATTAGTAAAAGATTGAATTTTTTCCTATATACATTTATATATTTTATCACATTCTTTATAATATTAGAGTTTTTTTGGACTAAACAGTACTCTTTTATTTTCTTCATTTGTACATTTTAAATTTTTTTACTTTAGAAGAGAAATTTAAATTACATTTTAAAAGTATATATTGAAGATAGAATATATTTAGTGGAATTTTGTTAAATTCGTCTAGATGCAAAGTATATATATATATATATATATATATATATATATATATATATATATATATATATATATATATATATATATATATATATATATATATATATATATATATATATATATATACATATATATATATATATATATATACATATATATATATATATATATATATATATATATAAAGTTTTTACAATTTTTTATGATGTATACTTATAAATATGGAGGCTTAAACTATACTTTGAAATACATACAAAAAATAAAATGGACAAATAAAAACGAACAGTGGAATAGATGCAATGTTATATTAGGAGATTGAACAGTGGACAAATAAAAATAAAATGCATATCCCATCAAAACATAATGTTAAGTATTCCCTTTGATTAAAGAAGGGGTATATGAATTTTGAATTTGTGACCCCTTTATCATGCATACATGGGCTTGTGATATTATATTAGGAGATTGAACTTCAATTATTACAAGCTTAATTGATCGTTAAAGCACTTGTTTTTCGTTAAAGCACTTATTTAGAATTAATTGTTATGAGACGATCTCTTTAAGAGACTTTATAATTAGATTGGTCCAAAAAAAGAAAACTAGAGTAAGTTTTTCGGTAGACACTAAAAATATTGTAAGTAGGCATTAAGAATATTATAAATAGGCATTTAGAATATTGTAAGTACATAAGTATTTACTCGGTGGACATTAAGTATATTGTAAGTAGGCATTAAGGATATGATAAGTAGGCTAGTAGGCTATGTTTCGATAGGTATTAAAGTTATTGTAAGTAGACATTTTAAGTACTTTTTCGGTGGGCATTAAGTATATTGTAAATAGACATTAAAGATAATGTAAGTAGGCATTACAGATACAGTAAGTGTACATTAAAATTTAACGAACTGGATTTAAGAGATGTCTCTCAAAGAAACGTGACTATTAGCTAGTTAGTTTTTTTAGAAATTTATTTATAATTTTAGCCAAAGAGCATGCGAGTTGATTATAATCAATCGTCAAAATAATTGGAGTTTGTTGTTCTGTTTCGTATAGGGTGTGCGTCAAAGGTTGTTTTCCATTTTATTATTTAATCTAAAGTTGTTGGATTTAAATAAATAGTAAATTCACCTCAACTGGTTTAATTTCTGATTAACAAAATAGAAAGTCCATGACTACTATGGATTTACTAACAGAGAAAATAGTTAAAATTTGATAGTTTTATGTATTTGGTAGAGCAATGCATCTTGTCTATAGTCTATACCTATACTTTTCTATTAAACTAATTGTCCACTTAATAGTCGATAATAAATAATGAAAGACAATAGAAAAATAGCATAATTTTAGTAGGAATCAGTGATTATGGTAAGAAAAGTTAAATTGTCATGTTTGTTCTCCTTCACTCATATTATTTTCTTTTCAAAATTATTTTCAATGCATTATTATCATTTAAAAATGTGATGTTAGAAATAAAGAAAATTACAAAGAAAAAAGTTCGTTATGATCAAAGTTTCATTACTATGGGAATCATCAAATACTTTTCGTATAAATTTATACAAATTATTCTCATTACCACCGTTTAGTTCCAACAATCACCTGGACTGCCAACGTACTATCTGCTATGTACAAATAAAGAAGTGTTTTTAAGTGAAAGGTAAACTTATAGTATTAAATTAATAAAGTGATAGATATTTTTGTAAATTAAATTTTATAAGTATATGGTTTCATATATTTAGAATTAATAATCAATGGTCAATGTTATTAAATTATTTTTAATTAAATTAGATGAAAAATATAGATATTTAATTTTAATTTAGAGTCAAACAATTAAAAGTAACAAAGTAATAATTACTAATTGATTTGCATTTAACAAACTATTTTCCCTTAAGTAAAGAGAATCTTATCATTAATTAAAAAATGACTAACAATTTAATCTGATATTGACTAGATCGATAGTAATTAGTAACTCGTAGCTGAATTTTACTTGAAAAATTACCCGAATCCAATCTGTACCCAGTAAAACCGAAGCAGTTTTTAGCCGACGGCAACCCGAGATTGATTGACACTCGACTCGAACCTCAATCGACACCGAACCGATACTAATAACCCGATAACTTGAATAATTGATCTTCAACCGAATACTGACTAACCGACCCTGAGTGTGACCTGTCGTAGCACGTATCCGAAAAATAAACGACCCTAAATACAACCGAACCGAATATCACATGTCTGAAATCAACCTGATCACCGGAATGAACACCTCTGGTATTAATGATGATTTAAATCAACAAGAATTACGATATTATAAATTGAAAGAAGGCCTTCATCATGTCACACCTCACCACAAGCAAATGCAGCCCCCATTTAGGTAAGCGTTTGAGTATTAATTCTATAAGCTAAGCTAAAGATGATAAACTAAGCTAAAGATCATAACAATTAACAACTAATTAACATTAGGGCCTTGGTATTGTTGTATCCTCTTTTATGGATACGGTTTATCGTTTTCAATCGTTTTCTAAATTCTGATTATAATTTATATGAGCGAAATACACTAGATTTGATGATAATATATTCAGATATATAGAAATATAATTGATATTGATAATCTTTTTGTAACTCTTTTTCCCACCTAGATGCTTAGATGATTATCAAGCGACTTAACAAGCAATAACCCTTTTCTTCTTATCTTGTGCTAATATATAGTTCATGTATGTTGTGCAGTTGTGCTTGTTGAATTTCAGAGGTTTGCTATTAGTAGTTATGTTGAAACATTTATGTTAGATTTTAATCCTGACTATGTCAATAGTGTTTTTTTTCTCAAGAATGAACATTTTTGTCTAGATATGACATTGAATGAATCGGTAAAAAAAGTTGATGAATAAAAAAATAAAAGAAAAGTTAACTAAGCACCAAACCACAATAATTACTAAAAATAATACAATTACGCTTTGACAAATTATTATAAAATAAAGGTTTATTTTGAAATAATTGTTGGCTGAAGTTGTTGATAAATTTAATCAGCTAAAAATATTAGATAATAAGTTAATGTTTATGGAGGTGTTTGATAAAAAATAATTATCAACTGTTGACTGTTTATTAATGAAACAACGAATAAAAATCAAAAGCCAATAACTTTTCACCTGATTTAAAAATCATTTACAAAACATTATTTTTACTATTTAACCAAACAAAAAATTTAAAAAAAAAATAAATTTGCTAAACACACTTTCATTCTTTGCTACTTCATTAAAGCAAAATAAGCAATGACAAAGTAAATTATGCCAGCAAGCATATATCATAATTACAAGGTGGATTAACCTTTTTGATGATTTGAGATATCACCTAATCTGATGTGAGTGACGGTTTCTTTGAGAGATCATTTCTAATTGGATCAACTCGTTATATATTTTTTAAAATATTGTAAGTAGGCATTAAGAATGATGTAAGTAGACATTTAAGATATTGAAAGTAGACATTAAAGATACAATAAGTAAGCATTAAGAATAATATAAGTAGACATTACAAACACAGTAAATAGACATTAACCTTTAATGGACTGAGCCTAAACTTCATCTTTCAAAAAAACAGTCTCTCAAAAGGCTAACTATCTAGTTTTGGTGTGATCTCTCCTTTTTGTTTCTATAAATCTTTTAACTTACGTTGGTGACTTTGGGTCTTTAAAAAATTTATAATGACGGGTTCGATTGTAGTTGAATTTGTCATATTTTTCATGAAATATTTTCATATGTGAAAATAAAATGTTCGTCTCAATTTCTTTTTACTCACAAGCTACAATATTTGGATAAATTTTATTTGTTGTTCCTATAAAGAATCTTCTAATTTTTATCCTATGATTTTGGTATATTTAACCTTTATTTTAACATATGGACAAAATAAATTGTCTTTATTTTTTTATAAATTCTCAATAATTTATTCTTGTGGTTCCTACATATTTCTTACTTACAATTAAAATGAACATAGAATATTTAATCCATAAAGAATCATATACTCCATATTCATTTTATTTCTTTTTATGTAGTACCTACATGTTCAATTCTTACAATTAAAATCAAAATAAAATACTTTTACTATCTACTTTATTATTACTTCAATTACAAAATTTCATATTTATAATTTTCATAAAATATTTTATGTGAGAAGAACATCTAAAAATAGAGAGAATATAATATAAATATATATAATATATACCATAATTTACAAAATTTAACCCGTCTAGATCCCCATTATTCCTCAGTGACTAGGTGTCCGTTCCCAAAAGTCAGAAGACTCACAACCAACTCCAATAGACAAATGAAAATTAGGTACTCCCGTAGTCCCGTTACTTGAATAAACAAGCGCCAACTCAACCAAGCACATTCACTTAACCATAATTAGTCAACTTTGATCTTATGGGCAGCGGGCAGTCATAAAAAGCCAACGTCTTAATCATTCACCATCACCATAATATTTGTTCTATTTCTAAGGGTTAATATAATAAGAAATGACACATATATTAATAACTAAAATTGTACAAATATAATTAAAAGGAAGAAAAATAAAAATAAAATACATGTTAAAATTAAAAAAATGGTAAAACCATTATTTAAAATAAAAAAAACAAATAAAAATAAAAATATTGACTAGTCAAAATGATACTTCCTCCGTTGTAAATTAGTTGCAACATTAGAAAAATGACACTATTTATTCTATCACTTTTTATTTGTGATTAATTTTTAATTTATAGGTTAAGATATAGTTAATTGAAATTTTGTTTGATTTGTCTCATTGTAAAGATTATTAACAAATTTTAATAATTTTTTATTATAGTAATTAAAAATATTAAAAATTTAATGAGTATATTAAACTGTGTGAAAAAATAAATGTTATAAGTAAATTGAAATCGAAAAACTATAAAAAGAGAGAGTACACATCAATGTCTTATTCTCATCTTTAAATACTCCAAACTCAACCCCCTAAAATAATTATTAAATCAACTTCAAAAATTCGAAACAAAAACAAAATAATCGAAAAATAATCAAAAAATTTCTTTATTCTACTCTACTCTATTCCACACCCTTGGATTATTATTAGATGATGATTTTTCTCTCTCTCTCTTTCTTCAGAGCTACTACTATATGATCTTCTTCCTTCCATTTCCATGCCTTTCTCTCTCTTCTTCTTCCTTCATTGCGCATGGGAGGCGAACTTACCTCCTCTCTCGAACGTTCTGGAAATGCTTCTCCGTCGCCGGAACCTTCTTCTTCCGGCGACCGATGCTGCGATGGCGGACCTCCCATTCGCGTGCTTGTGTTTTTTCATAAAGCTTTTAGAGGCGAGCTTGATGTGCTTCGACGTCTCGCTTCAGACGCCGCCGCCGCCGATGAGACTGATGATAATCGACGAAAAGTTGCGGCGGTTGAGCTTCGAAGGAGGCTTGAGTTCTTCAGGAGTGTGTTTAGATACCATTGCGCTGCTGAAGATGAGGTAATTTTACTGAAGTGTCATCTTTTTTTTTTTGTATAAATTATGCTATTTTTGGAAAAGAGTTTGAGGTTGTTAATTTTATTTTGGCAATGCAATTTGTTTAGTTGTTGAAATTTATGAAGATTCGAGGGCAATTTGGGAATTAAATTTGAATCAATTGAGTTTTAAGGGAGAATAAGTGCTTATAAATTGAATTCAAAGTTTTTGGATGCTAGATGAGGAGTATAAAGTGTTGAATTTGATGATAGGATTACAATTTTGAATTTACCTCCTACTCTTCCTCTAGACTCAGCATAAGTTTGAATTTAGATGGATTCGCTATATTTTATCTTATTTTGTGACTGTAAAAGTTACGCTTGAGAAAGTAATTATCCATTTCCTTGATTCAAACGACAATGATCTCACACAAAGTATTTTGCATTTTTGTATAATTATTAGTTTTCCGTTTGTAAGGAACCACAAACGACAATAAGGCTCGGTCTTGCTCACTGAATTTGAGTTTTTACTCTTGATGCAGCCTTTAAGATTTGTTGGGCTTTGTTCAAGGATGTTAAAATGGAGAAATTATACTTTAAAGCGAAAGGAATTTTCTTAATGACATTATAAAATCGAAATCATTGGTGCTATGAAAATTGAATGTGTATAATCAAGATATTGCTCATATTGTAGGCTGTGAATAGCTAATACTTAAAAATAAGATTGTTTACCCTTAAACTCCCTCTATTCCTTAATTAAATTCTCACAACAAATGTTCACGGGAATTAAGAAAAACAGATGCTTTTAGATAGTGAATATATATTTTATTGAATAATTAATTTAATGAAGAAAAATGAGGACCATAAATATTTAAAAAAGTATTAAAATAAAGTTAGTGGAAAAAATATGGGTACCACTATAAAGTTAATGAAAAATATGTGAGAATAATAAAAATATTAAAATATTAAAATAAAGTTAGTGGAAGATATAAGGAGACTATAAGCATTATTAAAATATTGAAATGAGGATGAACGAGGTCATTTTTGTCTAAAAATTTGTAATATAAATAGAAAGATTCTTTATAAAATAACAAAACATCTAAAATGGCTAATGGAAACTTAACACAGGAAGTATATAATTGATAATATATTTCAATTTTTAAAAATAGATTTATGTTCATGAGTCATGGACCTTTAATTTGATTCAAATTTATAAGGTTTTTACTTGACATAGGGGCGAAGTAAAGATTTTGGAGTTTCTATTTATTTTTGTGATATTTTTAAAAATGGGGCCCTTCATTAATTGAAAGATAAAATATTTCACTTCAAGAAAAATAGATCAAAGATAATATATTATAACATTATATTCTAAAATTACTTAAAATATATATAAAAAATTCACAAACAAATCACTTAAAAAAATAATGCTTCTTTTCACATGTCTTGAAGCAAAATCATCTATAACAGATTCAACTTCAACTTCCTCCGAAATATCACTCTCGATTGCCATTAACGCACGATCCTTTTTTGTTTATTACGTTTTTTTATCTTGATTCGTACTTACGAAACATAATATAATAGCACAATCAAATAAAAAAGCATATATATAAAGAGACCAAGAGTGAAAGGATAGCAGTATGATATCACCGGATGTGCTGTGTTCGGATTGATTTCTGCAACTAAATAACTGATTCGTACTAAAAAAATCCTGTTTTTCCCAATTGATTTCTCCGTTTAAACAATTAACCAAATTAAGAGAGAAAGTATATATTCAGAAAATTGATTTGTACAACATAGAAATTAAACCTAAATTATATAAATAAAAAATATTCGAACAGTCAGGATTAATTAACCAATTGATTTCTGCTTCAGCATTTAACCAATTAACCCAATTGATTCATGCAGTCCAGATTAATAAACAAAAATAAAAAATATTCATAAAATTAAATCTTATAATCAATTATCAACAACAAATTAAAAACAAAATTAAAAAAATAAAATACCTTTAATTGAAAATCTAAAGTGATTTTCTCTTTGCTAATTCATCTTTGGGGTTTTAGAAATTGTAGATCTTAACAAATAATTCAAATGGTTTAGAAAATGATTTCATAAATAAATCAATTATCAAGTTGGAGACATAAAATAAGATTCTCCTTCATCTTAAATGAAAGTTGATTTACCAAAAAAAAATTACTTTGAAGTGGAAAGGTTAAAAGAGGTGAAGAAGAATGTGAAGCATGATTTATTAGTGTGGTCCCCTCCTTGATTTATTTTCCAAAAACAAAATTCTTTGTCTTTGGTAAGACTTGAACCCGGGCCTCATATCCAAATATATTTTATTTTATTAATAGCACTATTTAATATTTGAGGCCCCTTATTTTTGGAGGCTTTAGGCGGTCGGCTACCCGGAATGGGCTTAGAACCGGGCATGCTGAGTTTGACATTAATAGAAATCATTTACAATTGTACGTTGAATCAAAATTTTAACAATTGTGGTTTTATGCTATATGATTGATCCATCATTTCATCTTTATTAGCTTTGACATGCTGTAACTGTGAATTAAACTTAGGAACCTTTATGTGAACTTATGGCCCTTCTAAACCGTTTCAAACCTTATTGGTTCCGAGAATAGGCCATAAGAACAACACTTTCTTACATTGTTAACCCTTTTGGCTTACTAAACACATTAAATATCGTTGTTCTCTAGCTGCCCCCATTTTTTAGTATTAGTGTTTAGCATTGTTCCTTGTTTCTTTTCTGTTGCACCCTTTTCCCAAAGATGTGAGAACATTTTAGTAGAAATCTGCAACTTTTAAGAATGGGCATTGTAGGTTTTTGAGTAACTTAAAACTTGAAAATTCTGTGCTTGGATCTTTATGTACTCTACTACCTTGAGAGTTTTTGTTTATACTCTCTTGGAACTTTGTATTTCTCATTCTGTGAACACTATGCTGTTGAAAACATCTCTAGCCATTCCAAAATAAATGCTATACTTTCATGAAATCTTTGCGCTTTTGATTTCCTTCAAACACTTAACCTGAGTAACTTTTATTTATTTTCCAACAGGTTATATTTTTTGCGCTAGACGCACGTGTAAAAAACATTGCCTGTACATATTTTTTAGAGCACCAAATAATTGATTCTGTATTTGAATCAATCTTTTCCTGTATAAATGGCATATTAGAGGACCATGTGAATGCATGTCAAGAATTCCAAGAACTTAACTCTCACATTAGCACTCTCGAAGGGTCAATCAGTCAGCATATGGTGAAAGAAGAACAACAGGTACGAAATCTGGTGGCCTCTCCTTTTAGGAGGCATGCATTATGGCTTCATGATATCATCAATGTTCTTTCTTATTTATGTATCCAGAATAGTTTATTGTCAACTCCAAAAAATGTGTCAAAATAGATTTTGGCGCGCTTAGTGTTATATTGTTATGCACTTGTATAATTATTAGCATTGAGTTATTGACTACATTTCAGTGTGCAAGATATATGGGCTTGTATAGTTGTAAAACATCATTTATTTTTGTGCAAATTTCGTCTTCATTTTTTCTTTTGGAATATTGATGACTTTCTATTCATAAATTAACTTCCTTTACTTGAGTCCTTTTCTGGATTATGTAGTCATATTAGTAATTACTAAATTCAATGCTGGCCTTAAAGTTGAGCGGTTACCAATTTGTGAATCTTTACCCATGGAAAGAGAGGATAAGATCTTTTAGTCAACCATTTAGTATTAGACGCATGAGCCAGCGTACATTCATGGTGAAGATTTGCAGCCTTGCAAAATAGAGCAGACATATATATTGAACGAGTACCACTCAAGAGACGCTGCAACCCTTGTTTTTAATTATTTCGATATGTACCCGTGAATCACGGTTCTGAAGCCATAGTACTTTCAAGTTCATCTCTAATCACTAAACCAAGAACATGAAGCACATCCATCGTGTTAGCTTAGCTATACTAACTTTCTTACTATTTATGATAGCTCACTAGGTTCTGCAGATATTTAATGCTATCTTGAATATTTAATTCTGGATCATCGATTCTGATTTCTGATGCTTAAATTGCTAAAGGTGG